>NC_037681.1:5788640-5826437 GCF_003255815.1 Theropithecus gelada
TCCTTCCTTCCTTCCTTCCTTCCTTCCTTCCTTCCTTCCTTCCTTCCTTTCTTTCTTTCTTTCTTTCGTCTCTCTCTCTCTCTTTCTCTCTTTCCTCTTTCTGTCTTTCTGTCTTTCTCTCTTTCTTTCTTTCTTTTTGATGGAATCTAGCTCTGTCATCCAGGCTGGAGTTCAATGGCGTGATCTCGGCTCACTGCAACCTCCACCTTCTGGGTTCCAGCAATTCTCCCACCATAGCCTCCCCAGTAGCTGGGATT
Source organism: Theropithecus gelada (assembly GCF_003255815.1). Lineage (NCBI taxonomy): Eukaryota > Metazoa > Chordata > Mammalia > Primates > Cercopithecidae > Theropithecus > Theropithecus gelada. Next base: position 5,788,898 of record NC_037681.1, read on the forward strand.
ACAGGCACCTGCCATCGTGCCTGGCTAACTTTTTAATTTTTGTAGAGACTGGGTTTCACCATGTTGGCCAGGCTGGTCTCAAACTCCCGACCTTAGGTGATCCGCCTGCCTCAGTCTCCCAAAGTGCTGGGATTACAGGTGTGAGCCACTGTGCCCAGCCTCTTTGGGTCTTTTTTCCTGATGTCTCATATGTCACATAAAATTTAAATTAAATAAGTTTGATGTTTCTCTTGTTAATCTGTATTTTGCCATAGGTGCCTCAGCTATGGACCTAGTAATGGGTGAGAAAAAAAATTTTTTTTCTTTCCTGCATCTGCTTGGCCACCTGCCTTTTGCTTGGATTGGCAGAAATCTGGCTTAATCTGGCTTCTCTAGTCCTCTGTCACCTGGCCAGGAGGTAGCCCTTGGTCTAACCCCTTCTCATGTTTGGAAGCAGAGTTTCACTTTCTTTCTAAGGACTGGTAGGCAGCTTCCTATGGATGGAGTGATAGCTCCAGAATGTCTTCATGTGATGGCTGTTGGAGCGAGAAGTGGGCTGGTAGATTGTGCTGGCATCGACCTTGTGTAGGGCTGAGAAGACAGTAACGACCGGTGTGAAGATCAGGCAGGAGTCAGGAAGACAGCTGAGAGTGGCCAAGGGGAGGCCAGAGCCTCTTCAAGTCATCTCTTGATGGGTGTGAAAGGGAGAGAAGAGGCCAAGAAACCATGAGATTAAAAGGTGGAGGTGAGAGCATAGAGATCCCAGCTGCTCTAGGGGAGCCTCCCAGGCATGTGCTGTGTGCATGTGCTTCTCCACTGTTCCTTCTGCAATGCGTTCCATCCAACTGCTAGATACGGTAAAGGGAATGAAAGGCAGGAAAGGCACAGGGTGTATTTAATCCACCCTTCAGCTGTGAATTCTCTAGAGGATAGGCTAGCCCTTGTGTTTGTTGATGCAGCTGCCTCTCTTCTGAGACCTGTAAAAGGACTTTTTTTTTTTTTAAGTAAAATCATGACTCTTACCCACATGTAGAATGAACACATGTCAAAGATTTTATTTAAGTCATTAATTAATGAGGGAACCAGTAAGATGCTCCAACCAGTCCAAAGGAGAATTAAAAATGCCACGAATAGCTGGGACAATAGGAATGCTGACATAGAATTTACAAATAGATGCAAAATTGTTGATAGCCACTGAACCATCTGTCCACATGTCCATGGACAAGGATAGTTGGCCTTCCATGGGTCTTTTACAACTTACAAACTGCAGAAAGTATAGGTCCTCCTTCTTCCTTGCTGACCATTCATGGGTCAGCCTCCATCTGGATGTCAACACTCCAGAGACATGTGGCCACTGCAATAATTGACTGACATCGGTAAACACACAATTTCTCCCTATGTTTGCTGGTCTGTGTTCTTGTCTAGAGAGTTGCTTTCCTCTTCAAATAAAAGTTGTTAAAGAGCTTAAAGGCAATGAAGGGCAGAGAGAGCCAGGATGTGAAGACTTTCCCATTTTACCATCTTTCACAGATCCATGTTGCAGCTGGGAGCGAGGGGAAACCTGGACACTCACTTCACCAAAATGAGACAACTGCAGCAGGAGACAGGCTAAGGCGAGTGGGGAAAAATCAATGTGCTGGATGCCCCAGTGTACCTGTGAGGAAGAAGCAGGAGCTGGAAAGAGAGAGGAAAAGGAAATAGATACGTGAATAAATAAATAAGAGTTCAGAAACCCTGTCTCTACTGAAAATACAAAAAATTAGCCGGGCGTGGTGGCTGGCGCCTGTAGTCCCAGCTACTCAGGAGGCTGAGGCAGGAAAATGACGTGAACCCGGGAGGCGGAGCTTCCAGTGAGCTGAGATTGTGCCACTGAACTCCAGCCTGGGTGACAGAGCAAACTCCATCTCAAAAAAAAAAAAAAAAAAAAAAAAAAAAAAAAAAAAAAAAATTCAAAGGAAGCGTAGAAGAGGCGAGGGAAGAACTCTATTTGCACATTCACTCTTCAGTTCATTTCCTCATTCATTTTCTGAACAATGAATCTGGCTCTGTGCTGGATCCTGGAGCATAAAGACTAAATCAGCTGCACAAAGACCCTAATCACTAATATCCTAGTGGGAAAGGCACATTGTGTATTAAGCTGAGTAATCACCACCTCCCCACCATGTCCACATCCTGTTCCCTGAAACATGTGAATATTATCGTGTATGGCAAAATGGACTTTGCAGATGTGATTGAGTTAAGGATCTTGAGCTGGAGAGATTATTCTGCGTTGGCCTAATGTAATCACAGGGGTTTTTATAAGGAGGAGGCAGGTGATCAGCATAGGAGAAGGCGATGTGATGACGGAAGTAAATGTGGGAGTGATGCAGCTACAAACTGAGGAATGCTGGCAGCTCTGGAAACTGGAAGAGGCAAGGGACAGGTTCTCTGCTGGAGCCTTCCAAAGGAGCCAACCCTCTGACACCTTCCTTTCAGCCTTGAAAGACCCACTTTGGACTTCTGACCACCAGAACTGTAAGAGAATAGATCTGTGTTGTTTGAAGCCACTGAGTTTGTGGTAATTTGCTACAGAAGTCATAGGAAACTAATATACATGCTGAACAATTTTATGGTCGCATGACTGCAATGTAGAGTGTTTTGATGAAGGAAATTAAGGCAGCTGGGGGGCTGATGACAGGTGTCCTGGAGGAAGAGGTTTCCTGCGGAAAGCTGAGGGCTTCGAAGGAGGCCGCCCACGGTGTGGTGGATTGGGGATGTGATGATTTCAAAGCATACACCGCGTGAAGGAAGGACCCTGCAGAAGTCCCAAATCAATGCTTTCTTGCTTATCCCTGGTGGACAATGGAGGCTGGTGGCAGGGGCATTAATGTGTGGCCATGGTGGTCCACGTGATGCAGTAAAAATGCAAAGGAGATGAACTCCCAAGACTTTTGGGAGACATTTATAGGAAGATGGGTGCTAAATAAATCCAAGGCAGTCTTTTCAGACAGAGGGCTTTATGCCATTAATTAGGCAACTTGGATGAGGGGCACCATGGAACTGGCTGGTGGTTTTCTTGTGAAAATAGCCACAAACTCCCTTCTCTCCATGTCCTTAGAAGATGTGAATTTAGAGGTCTCCACATTGACTGGCAAAGTCTGTTTTTAACAGGGTAAAATAAAAAAAATGACCATGGCATTGCTCCTGAACCTTGCCTAAAATTCCCTTTAAAGATCTACAAAAGGGTTTTGCTCATTTGTACAATCTCAAAGGTCACAAAATTAGAAGCTTAGCAGCCACATGCCAACTGCACACAGCATTTGAAATCTTTGACACAGATCATTCCAGAAGTCACAACTGGCCAAGCTGCGCTTCTCGTGACACTCAGTAGCCTTCACACCCATCTGCTGGCTTGTAAGCATGTGTCTTTTTGTCCAGCCAGCTAAGGTACTTGGTTCCTGATTGTTTTATTGTTTGCTTTTTAATGCTCAGATATTCTCCTGTGGTGAATATTTGTGAGCCAAATTATTTGGCAGCAGCGTTTGATGCCATGGCCAAATGGGGAGCCCAGAGTCAGCATCTTTTTAAAGCTAACTCTTATTTGTCAGCTTCTCTTTCTGTCCACATACTTGCCTCTGTACCAGGCAGGCCCGGTGGTTGTTGCACAGACAAAAATCAAGCTGTCCTGCAAACCCTGTTTGCTACCTTCTGGGCTTGATGCTGCCTAGGAGTGGGCTTCTCCCTGGGTGGTATATAGGAGTTTTCCTTACGTTTTCATTTCTTATCAGCTTACCGTTTGCAACTGATGCAGGACAGACAACACCCCACACTGGGGCTTAGCCCAGGAGGATTCTTGACTTTGCCCAGGAGAGAGTTCAAGCACAAGTGGTGGTGTTAGACAGCAACTTTTATTGAAGCAGCGGCAGCGGTACTGCTCCCTGTGGAGCGGGGATACCCCACAGGCAGTGCGCCCAGAGTAGCAGCTCAGGGGCAGTTCAGCAGTCATATCTGTACCCACTTTTAATTACATGCAAGTTAAAAGGCAGTTGATGCAGGCATTTCTAGGACAAAGGTGGTAACTTCCAGGTCACTGGGTCACTGCCATGGAAAGCGGTGGTAACGCTCAGGTGTTGCCACGGCGATGGTAAACTGACATGGCACACTGGTGGGCATGTCTTATGGAAAGCTGCTTCTGCCGTGGCCCTGTTTTAGCTAGCTCACCATTTGGTCCAGTGTCTGAGTCCTGCCTCTGGAGTTGAGTCCCACCCACTACCTCACTATCTTTATTCTATTTGGGGATGCCCTGAAAGGCTGTGTCCAGTCTCATAGTGAGTGAGGAATCTGTGCTGAGGTTCCTTTGGAGGTGAATTTTGGATGACATATAACTGGTACAGTGGAAAAGTACTGGTACAGTGGAAAAGTCCAGCACTGAGGGATGCAGGCTAATATTAAAAACTCATAGTTTTGGGGGCTGTCTGTCCAAAGGCTCATGCATGGGTAGAAAGAGTTTACATGACCTGTGCTATGGGAAGTTTGCTGTAAACATTCTGATAAACATTTAACTTTAGTCCCTTTTAGTACCAGTGCCATGCCCTGCAGTGTTTACTAAGCGCCCACAGGCATCTGCTCTCTGTGACCTGCTCACATGACGAGCTAGAGTCGAGCATGCTTCATTCACAGCCAGGCCTCCTCCTTCCTTGTTGGCCTCAGTGTGTTGCTGACCATTCATGGGGCAGCCTCGACCTGGACGTCAACACTCCTGAGAAACGTGGCAACTGCAATAATTGACTCAAATCAGTAAACACACAATTTCTCTCCCTGTTTGCTGGTCCATGTTCTTGTCTAGAGAGTTTTTTTCTTCACCAAGAAGGTGGAATCGATTTTTCCACCTTTTGTTCCCCTCACCTCAATAATGATGGGACACCAAGAGGGAAATTTCTGACTTTCCGCAGGCATTTATGTTTTGCCTCACGTCATCATAGTATTTATTCCTTTCATGTAGGGGAACCTTAAATGAAGCTTGTTGGAAACAGGCCATCCTCCGTAACCAGGTTTTGTTGGAGCCCATGTATAGAAAAGATTTCTTGAACTCTAGTTCTCTTGAGCATGTGTGCTGTGGTTAAGGAGGCAGAAGGGCACAAGGATTTTAGTACCCTGAGGACTGAAAACCTTCGTAGAACCAGCATACATATTGTTTTATAAATAAGGAGTATTCTTGGGGTTTAGTTGTTTGCCAAAAAAGTGAGCTCCTTAAGATTTACGACCCAGCTCACAATAACCAGATGACCTGAATCGAGGGTGTATGTCAGGAAATAGGATCCCGGAGGGGTCAGCTGACAGTGTCAATCTGTGGCCTCAAAGGGCCCGTTCCAGACTCTCCTGCCTTTTGACAGAAGGTCTGTCTGGTTATGGCTTTAGGGAGCCAGATGACTTCCATATAGTCACAGGAAGGGCCCGTGTGCCTGGAGCTGTGGACTGGAAGGGAGGTGAGAGACGCTGGCCTCTCCAAGGCCTCATCCACGTGCCCCACCTCCAGACAGGAGCAGCCAGGGCTCCATTAGGCTGCAAATAATTCAGGAAAACCTGAATAGCAGAGACTTAAAAAACATGGGGTTTGCTTGTCCCACCTGAAAGAAGTCTCAAAGTTGGAAGTCCAGGGCTGGGTTAGAGGTTCAGGGATGCTGGGGCTGAGGCCTAGATGGTTTTTTGGCCTTTTCCCCAGGGAAAGGCATAATCAATCAGAAGGTGGCTCACGTAGGTCGGGTGGGCTGGGGCTGGAGAGGATGGTAGGCTGTGAGTCTGGCGCTCCCTCTTGCTGGTGTGGGGATGGGTACTGGGAGGGCTTCTCTCCTTCACCTTGCTCTGTTGCTCTGTTGCTCAGGCACCCATTGCCAAGAAGTCAGACTGGAATTCCCAATGGGATGGGGCAGTCCCAAGGCACATGGAATCTTTGGTGGGACTCATACACCCTGGATTCCTGTGAACTCCTCAGTCACTCTGGTAAAAAACTCCAATATTGTTCCTTTTAACACAGTCATCACCCAGTAAACACACAAATGCACCTGGGGCAGCCCTTGACCTTACGGAGCCCACTTTCTTTGCAAACAACACAAATGTTGAGATGGAGCAGGAAGGAACGGTTACACAGGAGCATCCAGAATCCCCAACCCTGAGGAGTTTGACATGGGAAAAATGCCTCTGAGTAGGGCAGAGGAATGCTCAGAGGGCTGCAGGGTCCTGGGAAGTGTCTGTGCCTCAAAGTGTGCCCCGTATTCATACCCTGTCTTTCCCCACTGCTTTTATTTGCTTTGCTTTCAAATCTGTGATTCACCTTCTTTGCTCTCACCTCTTTCTTGGGCCCTTTGGTTAAGGGCAGGCTGAGTTACTGCATATGGCTGTGTCCTAGCCCTTTGCTTTACCTGGTGACTAAGGAGAAGCCTACACCAATTCAACAAGGCTCGCATTTTAGGAGCCGACAAAAATCTTAGACCCAGAAGCCAGGTGTGCATTAAATGCATGTTAGCTTCCCTTTAGCATAATCTAATTTCCCAGGCTCCATTCTGTCTAGGTAAAGGAACATTATTCTTGGTTAGCTGAAGTCTCCTGCTTCTCCTGCAGATGTGTCTGATGCTGGGGGCTGGCATTGCTCCCCTTGGGGGCTGGGAGATGCTTTCCTTTCTGTTCTTTGGTTGTCAGAGCCTGCTGTTCGCTGCTGTTGTCTCTTATTCTCACTCCACCCCAGCTCTGCTTCAATCCTACGCTCTCCAGGCCACAGCCACTCACTTGGACCTCCCATGAGGCTCTTGGGAGCTCCCACCCATCCTGGAGGCAACCCATGTGAAACTGGGCCTGGCTTGTTGATTCTGAATCACCAAATAGGCATCTGCGCAGCCTGCCTCTCCAAGGGAACCTCAGGGTTTTGCTCTCACTCTGGCATTTGTCTGAAGCTATCTTTCTGCACAAACCGCACAAAGTGGGGATGAAGCCCACTTCATGGGCACAGGCCCTTCCCAGGACACTGCAGCCTCTGCCTACCCCTCCACCCTACTCAGGAGGCCTCTGTGCTGCTGAGGCCAAAGATTTACTTTGAAAGACCAAATATTCTTCCTGAGCCCTGGTCTTAACCTGGGGCTGAAGCTTTGCTCTCAAAGGTAAAGGTGAAGGCCTCCATTTTCCTCTGCTCTCTGCAAATTGCCTTTGGCTGAAGCAGGGAACAGGAAATGAATGACCAAGTTATGTGGCCTGGGAGAGGGAGAAGAGCTCAGTCAACAGCTCAAGAAATCCCGCCATGCCTACTTAAGGGGAAGAAGAGAGAAAGGAGGATAAAGAGAGATTGTTTTCCTTTTAATATAATGCAGATTAAATTTTAGATTAGTGTTTTTTTTTTTGTTTTTTTTTTCTACATTAGGTCCCTTACGTGGCAGAAAATTCCAAAATATATTAGTAAAAATGAACCCGTCTTACATACTCTTGGGGTTTCATTGAAATGTTGAGAAGTTAAGAAACTTTGTTAGATTTTTTTTAACTTAATTTTTAAAAAATAGCCTATCAAGGAGTTTTCAAAACTTTTTAGGTGTATAAACACCCTATTTCGGAAACCACCGTATTTTACACTTTCACTTCCCACCTACACCAGATCAGTGACAAGAAAGTGTCTGAAACAAGGTGCAAAATCAAGGTTCTCAGAAACACGCTTGGGACCTCTCGTTCCGCAGCATCTGCTTGGCTGCTCTTTCCGCCTGGAGTGTCCTTAGCCCGTGCCCCTTTCGAACTCCGGCCCTTTGTCTGTGGACTAGCTCTAGCGCAGCCTCCCAGTGTTACCGGCAGCCTCCTCCTTCCTGGAGCAGGAGAAGTGGCTCTCTCTTCTGTGTTCCGTTGTCCATTACGACTGCTCTCACACCGGATTAGAAAGATCTGGTCACCCGAGTGCCTCCCTCCTCTGTGCTGTTGGACTCCATGCTTTACATACTCCTAGATGCTGTTTTTCACATACTCCTAAATTTTCAACCTGAGAAATCTGAAGCCATCCCCTAACCTTGCCTGGTTACCTGTTGTAAAATGTGTTATTCCAGTGGTAGAGTCTTTGGATCCTAGGCATCTGGACTTGCAAGAGTCTCATGTCAATTTCATGTGCTTACAAAAGTTAATAACAGAGAGGGACACAGCTGTGAGTTTTTCCCAATGGCCAGTGAGTGCTTCATTCCCCGTATCATGTTTTATTTATTTATCTGTCCCCAGGGCTAGTGCAGTTTGGACATAGGTTGCTATGGGTTGAATTGCATACCTGCCAAATCCATATGTTGAAATCTTAACCCCTAGTACTTCAGAATGTGACATTATTTGGAGAGAGAGTATTTATAGAGGTAATCAAGGTAAAAGGAGGTCTTTAGAGTGAGTCCTAATTCAATATGAGCGATGTCCTTATACAGAGGGAAAATCTGGACACAGAGCTGTATACATCCAGGGAGAACGTCATGTGGAGATGAAAGCAGAGATCAGAGTGATGCATCTCCAAGCCATGGAATGCTGAAGATGGTGAGCAACCCACCAGAAGTCAGGAGAGAGGTATACACGGTTTCTCCCTCACAGTCCTTAGAAGGCACCAACCCTGCTGAGGCCTTGATCTCTGATCCTCAAGGATGTGGAGTAACTGTGTGAGAAGCTGTCTGAGGGCTCTTCAGAAAGTTCATAGAGAATGCTTATTATGAAAAAACTATGCTGGATTTCAATTTTTTTTGCACCAAAATTGATTTGTACTAACTTTTTATAACATGTTTGTACACAATCTAGGTTGAGGCACTAAGAAGGATAATATGTCAGTTTGAAAAGAGCCCCTATCACAGCAGTGTCAATTTCTGCTAAATTTGAAGTAAGAACAAACATCAAATTTATAGTGAAGCTTGAGGGGAAGTATGGTGAACTCACTGATGCTTTGTGAAAAGCTTATCGGGACAATACCCCCTTCCCCCAAATCAGCAGTTTACAAATAGATAACTTCTTTAAGAAGGGAGAAGTTGAGGCTGGGCACAGTGGCTAATGCCTGTAATCCCAACACTTTGGGAGGCTGGAGCAGGTGAATCACTTGAGGTCGGGAATTCAAGACCAGCCTGGTCAATATGTGAAACCCCGTCTCTACTAAAAATACCAAAAAAAAAAAAAAAAAAAAAAAAAGCCAGGTGTGGTGACAGGCACCTATAATCCCAGCTACCTGGGAGGCTGAGGCAGGAGAACCACTTCTGGAACCTGGGAGGCAGAGGTTGCAGTTAGCCAAGATCATGCCACTGCACTCCACCCTGGGTGACAGAGCAAGACTCTGTCTCAAAAAGGAAGGAAAGAAAGAAGGAAGGAAGGGAGGGAGGGAGGGAGGGAGAAGTTGCTGTTGAAGATGAAGCCTGTAGTGGCAGACCATTCATGTCAATTTGCAAGGAAAAAATTAACCATGCCCTAATTGAAGAGACCTGATAATTAACAGACATTTCAATTGGTTCAGCTTTTGCAATTCTGACTGAAAAATTAAAGTTAAGTAAGTTTTCCACTCAATGGGTGTCAAAACCATTGCACCCAGATCAGCTGCAGACAAGAACAGATCTTTCAATGAAAATTAAACAAGTAGGATGAAGATCTTGAAGGATTTATTCAAGCAATTGTAATAGGAGGTGAAACATGGCTTTACCAGTACAATCCTGAAGACAAAGCACAATCAAAGCAATGGCTACCAAGAGGTGGACATTTTCCAGTCAAAGCAGAAGTGGACCAGTCAAAGCAGAAGCAGACCAGTCAAGAGCACAGGTCATAGCAAGAGTTTTTTGGGATACTCCAGGAATTTGCTGTTGACTGTCTGTAGAGCCAAAGAATGATAACATCTGTTTATTATGAGAGTGTTTTGAGAAAGTTAACCAAAGCTTTAGCAGACAACTGCCACTGAAACCTTCAGCAGAGAGTCCTTCTCCACCCTGACAAGACTCTGCTCATTCCTCTCATTAAATAAGGTCAATTTTGTGAATTTCAATAGAAAATCATTGGGTATCCAACTTGCAGTTCTGATTTTGCTTCTTCTGACTTCTTTTTGTTTCCTAATTAAGACCAAATACTTAAAAGGCAACCATCTTTTTCAGTTAATAATGTACAAAGACTTTATTGATATGGTTAAATTCTCAGGACCCTCAATATTTTAAGAATGGACTAAATGGGTGGTATCATCACTTACAAAAGTGTTTCGAACTTGATAGAGCTTATATTGAGTAATACAGATTATAAAGTTTATATTTTTCATTTTTATCTTTTGATTCCATTTTCCATGAACTTCCTAAAGTCCTCTTGTACTTCTAGGAGGGTCTTGGATTAAAAAAAATAGGAGGAAGGGGCCAGGTGCCATGGCTCATGCCTGTAAGCCCAGCACTTTGGGAGGCTGAGGCTGGTGGATCGTGAGGTCAGGAGATCGAGACCATCCTGGCTAACACGGTGAAACCCCATCTCTACTAAAAATACAAAAAATTAGCCAGGCATGGTGGCAGGCGCCTATAGTCCCAGCTACGTGGGAGGCTGAGGCAGGAGAATGGCGTGAACCCGGGAGGCAGAGCTTGCAGTGAGCCGAGATCACGCCACTGCACTCCAGCCTGGGCAACAGAGCAAGTCTGCCTAAAAAAAAAAAAAAAAAAAAAAAAAAGGAGGAAGGAACAAATGAGAAATTATTCTCATAGTTTATGGCATGTCTTAACATCAAGTTACTTTTAAGTCTTTTATTCTTTTGGGAAGATATTTTCTCTTTCAGGGAAAATTAACTAAGAAACATCAGGGTCTGAGTTACGTTGGAAAATCTCTCCCCTACTCTGACTGTCTGGCTTTATTCTGAGCTTTATTCCCCAAGCTATAACAGTGGCACTTGGGTGGGATGAGAGTGGGGTGGGGCTCACATCTACATGATTGAAGACCAAGGCAGACTCTCACACCCAAGTCTTGATTCTTTGTGCTGCTTAGCTGTTGCTCACACCATTTTTCCTGCTTGTGTCCAGATCTGAATGAAACTGATGACTGTTGGAGAAGCCCTTGTCATCTGACTCTATCTGTTCCTCTGCCAAGTAATACCATCAATGATGCTATTCGTAGAAACATTTCATGTTTGAGGCCTGTTAGGAGTTGAATTGCCTTCCCCCAGAAGCTGTTGAATTCCTAACCCTTTATATCTGTGAATGTGACTTTATTTGGATATAGGTAGGGTCTTTGCAGATGATCAAATTAAGATGAGGCCAGTAGGGTGGGCCTTAATCCATATTACTACTGGTCCTTCTGAAAAGGGAAAATGCAGATACAGACAGATGCACTCAGGAGAATTCTGTGTGAAAATGAAGGTGGAGATCAGAGTGATGCATCTCCACACCAAGGAACACTAAAGGTCACCAGCAAACCACCAGAAATGAGATGAGAGGCATCTAAAGGATTTTCCTTGCAGCTTCGGAAGGAACCAACCCTGTTGACACTTTGTTCCTGGACTTCTAGCCTGCAGGTGGTTGTGTAAGCATTTCTGTGGTCGAAGCCACCCAGTTTGCAGTAGACTAACGCAAGAGATCATTGAAAGTGCATATCCAGAACAGTGTGCCATTTGCGGGAGGGAAGTCCAGTTGGCCCATTCACATACACGAATATCTCACATTTAAAGACACAATTCCAGGCTGTCTGTGGACACTCACAAGTGCCCATGAAAGCTGCCTCAGCCATAGGCTTCTTGGAATCACATTGTGAAGTATTTATTTTTGATTACAGATTTTCTTTGATGATCCTCTGCTCTTCTCTTTTTGTTTCCTTGGCATGTCACTCATCTGTTCTGGTGAGTAGACTGCCTGCTGTTTACGATGAGAAGTAGCCTGTGCTTTGGTCTGGGCTCCTGACGCCCGGTCGCCGGCAGTCCTTGCTGTCTCTGGGTTGGAAGCCGTGATGCCTGCTCATGGGCTTGCTCTCTCCTCAAGCATGAAAGTGGAGGCGTCCTTCTGGCTCTATTTTCAGCTTAGCTTGGTGAGGCCACAAGACTCTATTGACACGTGAAGGGGAAGCACAGAGCCAAAGAGGGTTTTACTTTTCCTCTTCAACAGGGCTAGCACTCAGGGGTTGAGCGGAGAGAGCTGTGAATCCTGGGTTTTGAAACTGGCCACAAACGATTGGCTCCTGGAATCAGAGAAGGAACAACCAACCGTGCCTAAAATAAACAGTGTTTTCCAGCCTTGCTGGGAGGCTTTAAAAACCCGAATACATATGCATTCTCATTAGCCCATAGCACTCAGCCATCTTCACCCCCATTAGAGAAAGCCAGTCTGCTGCTTGCCCTCCTCAAGTCGCTGCTGAGCTCATAGCACATGCGGGGGTTCCGGAACCTCGCAGATGTATTGCTGCAGACACCCTGTAGACGAGAGGTGTAGGTTAGGGGCACAGGCAAAGGAGCGGTCACTCCTAGACAGGAAGCATCTCTTCCATAGACGTCACAGGATATATCTTCCCAGCCAACTCCTCCCCAGCCTTTCAGGGAAGGTGAACATAATTCCACACTAGAGTGACTTTTAAAGAAAAATAACGTGTGAACTCTTCCCAGAATTCTATGAAGTGAATGAGTTTGCATTACTTTTTCTAGCTTATGACCTGAGTCTTTTATTTTTTCACATACATTTAATTGTGTCTTTTAAAACCTATTTTTGCAGAACCTCCCCTTTGTTAGCACTGGGCTGGATCTCGGGAAGGATAATTATGGGTGGGACTTGGTAGCCGCCCTCAGGTGTACCATCCCATGAAGGAGAGATGCCATATGCAGAATGATGAAATGCAGCATGAGGCTAAGTGTCCAGCATGGGTTATGGAGGGTAGATTAGGGAGAGATTGGTACCCAGAGGACAGCTGTGCTGCCTTGGGCCTGTATGTCTGCAGAGGTTCACAGGAGTGGGGCAGTCTTGTTCAGGGAGGGCTGAGGGGTTCTCTGAATCTTATCAGGTAGGACAGGGAGACTTTAGAAAGGATTGGGGCATTCTGTTTGTGGGGATGTTATAAGCAAAGTCTGGAGCAGCTGTGCGTTGGATTTCACTAGGCTGCATGGAGCAGATGTCTCTTGCTGGGGAATGATGGGATGTAAGACTAGTGACAGAACAGACAGAGGCGATGTCTGCCTTGAGGCAGACAGATTTCAACTTGGTCTTCCGGGCCTAGGCAGTGAGAAGCCTGGAAGGTGTCTGAGCTTGGAGGTGACCTTATAGAGCCAACTTTAAGGAAGCTTGGTTGGGTGGCAGAGTACACTGTATGAAGGCACAGGAGAGAGAAAGGACAAATGCACAAAGGAAGGATCCAGAACTCCGGGGCAGGCTGGACAAGTGGGCCTGAAGGAAGGGGAGGGGTGAAGGGAGACCTGACCATGGCTTCTGCCTGCTTGACCAAGTTTGGCGTGTACATTAGAATATAGGGAGTTTGAGGCCTGAGGACCCTTGCTCTTTTTCAATAAGTAATGATATTTTAAAAACCATCTCTGGGTTTTATCATGAACAGAGGCTGAATTCCATGCACAGTGAGGACTGTGTTATTTACTTATACTTGTTGAATAGTAAACAGCATTGAAGAATGTTTGTAAAGAAACCCAAATTTCCTTTTCCATTTCTCAGTATTAACTTTCTTTTTATCAACTAGAGACACAATTGAATACTATTTTCTTAAACCTCCCTGACAGAGCAGAGGTATACACTGGGGAGCGTGGGAGCCTCTATTTGGCAAAGGGAACTTCTCCTCTTATTCCCATATGAAAAGGGACATAAATTTGGGGAGAGCTTGCTCCTTGCCTATGTTTCTGTGATCCACGGTTAACAGTCTCCTCAAGCGAATTTCAAATTCTCTTTCCAATAAGCTGCAGAAGTACTTAAATCATTTATTCGTTCTGGTCCTGAAATGACAGTTACTCACTAAAGTCCCAAAGTGTCCCAAACCATGAGGTGTCCACAGTAAAATGACATGTTTAAAAGTTGCCATAAATGCTGGTAACTGCACATGATAATAAATCTGAGTCATTACACATGGCCAGTTGGGTCGGTAATGCAAGACATGTACTTAAAATATATATCTTCTTGCCTTTCAGGCTATAAAGATTAATAAATTTTGTGAATTTTCAAGATAAAGTGTGAGACATTCTGAATTTTATGTGACTATCTTGCATGGTGACAGTAACCATGTTCTGGCCCTTGGAACAGGAGGTAATTTACTGTTGATGGTTTCTTGGCATAATATATATACGTATTTGGGGGGTAATAATTTAAAATCACCCAGCACATGGTCTCTGATAAGGTGCATAACTCAGGTACTCAGAGTTGTTTTATAGGAAAAGAGATGCATGCACAGCGTGCGATTGCAATCCGGGCACGTTCTCCTTCCTCAGGAATGACAAGGGATGGAAACCTGGCTCCCCACGGGGAACCATAAAGCATGCCTGTGAAAAATGAATCCTGGACCTGAGCTCAGGGCCAGAGTGCTCCAACATTCGGAGCTTTCCCAGGACTTAGTCCAGATTTGCTTCTGTCCAGGCCAGTGACCACTTGAAGCTGTAGAGGGAAGGGGAGGGAGGGTCCCCTTCCTGAAAGGGAAGTGCTGTGAGATGTGGCTGCACTGACACCAGTGGGCACCTCTGTGCCCCAGCCTTTAATCATGCTTGAAGGTTTACTCTCTGAGCATGGCTTGAGAAGACAAGGGAAAGCAATGGAGATTAGCCATCACAGCCAAATTCTGCCTGATGTGGAGGCCTGAGTCCTTTTGTGCAGGTGACTCACTGCCCTGCTGAATGGGTGGAAGGAACAGTGATCAGACTCAAACACTCTGGTTTTCTTCCCACCTGTTTCTCAGAAGTAGTAAGTGCAGGGCTCAGTTCTACCTGTGCGTGTGTGTGTGTGTGTGTGTGTGTGTGTGTGTGTGTGTGTCTTTCTCTCTGTGTGTCCTGTGTGTTTCTCTCTGTGTGTGTCCCTCTTTCTCTGTGTTTGCTGTGTCTGTGTGTGTGCACATGTGTGTATGTCTCTCTGTCTCTTTGTGTGCATGTGTGCCTCTCTGTGTGTTGGTCTCTGTGTGTGTCTCTGTGTGTGTGTGTGTGTGTGCACGCGTGCATGCACGTATGTCTCTCTGTGTCTATGTGTGTGCATGTGTGCCTCTGTGTGTTTCTGTGTGTGTGTGTGTTGTGGAGGGGCTGCTAATGTGTTCTCACAGTGATGGTGCTGCCCTGCCCCTCCTTGGAACAACCTTATTTTTGGGTGCAGTAGCTGGGCGAGCCTGGAAGCTGCCAGATGCAGCACATGACGGAGGAGAGGGGCCTGGAAACTTTTGCAGTTGTTACTCAAAAACACTCACGCAGCTCCTCCCGTGTGCCAGGCCAGGTGCCAGGAGCTGGAAGGAATACAGAGAATGAGCCTGCCGCTTTGGAATCTCATCTCCTGGAGGAAGAATAAGTTATCTACTTAGGTATTCAATTTCAACTGGTATTTAATTACAGCCATACAAGTGGTTCCATTATTAGTCAGGATGAACTAAGTTTTGCTACAATAACAAATTTTCCCAGAATCTCAGTAGCTTAATGGAACAAAGGTTGGTGGCTTGTGAATGCTGTCTGTCCAACAAGGTGGTGCTCTGCTCCATATAGTCACTCAGGATTCAAGGCTTAGGCAATGCATTCTGGAACATGAGGCTTCTTTAGCCTCTGTAGTGGGAAAGAGAGACAAGAGACTCACTCACAAGCTTCTCTATCATACTACCTTATAATGGAAGTGTTGTTATTAGCCTTTTTACATCTGAGGAAACGGAGGCACAGAGGAGTCAAGTAACATGTCCAAAGTTTCACAGCAAGTGAGTAGCAGAACCAGGATTATGAGCTCCAGCCATCTGGCTCCAGAACCCCTGTTCTTGTCATGCTCTGCCATCTAATTAAACAGTGTTTCTTGGGAAGGGAATGAAGAGATGTCAGACAGGCCAGGGGCTCAAGGCACTAGAAAAATAATTTATCAGAAGAGGGAAAGTATGTCAGGGAATGACAGGGAAGGATAAATGAGCAAGGCTAGAATCCCAGAAAAATAAAGAGACTTCATCTTGGCTGGCAGAATAGCTTTTTCAAATTCTGGATTAGAAGCCTGGTTTAATCAGTTTGGGATAAAAGCTATAGAAAATGCAGACACAGGGTGAATCTTATGGATTGTGAAGTCAGGGAGGTCTGAAATAAAATAGAAATGGCCCAAGGAAACCTTTCATATTCCTTTTTGTTTCCATATACATCTGGCCACGAAAGCTCTTTGGTGGTTTATCCCAGCTCACTGCTTCCTTAGGGCTCTTTCAAACTCCTCGTATCTGTGGAAGCATGGATAAAGAGTACAGCAGACATGGGACACACCCGTGTTGCTTTCTGGGCATGCTGTAGGACGCCACTTTTTGGCTGTGCACCTGAAGCAGGAGGCAGCAGAGCAGCACCTAGCCCCCTGCAGGTGAAGCTGAAGACTGCAGCTGCAGCTCAGGAATTCCCCAGTAGGACAGGAAAGCAACCACAGGCAAGATAAAGTCAGAGAGAGCCAACTGTTTATAGCGTCCAAGCTCTTCCTGGGTTTGGTCCAGCCTATTAAAAGATAATAACCTCTTAAAGCATTTCAAAGGATGTGTTAGCAGTGTTTAAGAGGAAACATAATTGTCACCACAGCCTGGGTAGTGTGCAATTGAGTAGGAGAACATCTTCAGGATAGGATGGGTTATGGGCAAGATTGTGCTGGGAGAGGAGCTGGTTTGAACTGCAGACTCCAGAAGCTACAGTGACTGCCCAACCCATGAAAACACCCACAGATGCTATAACTGCTGGGTATAGGTCACCTATGAAATAAACCACTCATGCTGGGGTCTCACTTTCTAAGCCATTACCAGCTGCAAGGGTTGGCTTTGTGAAGACAAAGGGAAGTTTACTTTATAAGGATGTAGGCCATGTGGAGATATAGAATTATAGGAGCACGAAGTGCATTACTGACCTCACTGTTTTACTGCCTGTAGAGTAGCTCGTCCTGCTTTGTGAGGCGTTGCTGTGAGTTGCCTTGAGGCAGGTTGGGAGGAAGAGCTGCCTGAAACCCTTTCTTGAGTTTTCTTTAAGGATGCTGATCAGGACCCATCTACCATGGGAGGACAGTGGGGATTCCTCCATGAGTCAGTGCTGAGCTGATCTGGCTCATTAAGAGATGCTTCTTACCACTGGGTTCGGTGGCTCACGCCTGTTATCCCAGCACTTCGGGAGGCTGAGGCGGCAGATCACCTGAGGTTGGGAGTTTGAGACCAGCCTGACCAACATGGAGAAACCCCGTCTCTAATGAAAAAATACAAAATTAGCTGGGTGTGGTGGCACATGCCTGTAATCCCAGCTACTCGGGAGGCTGAGGAAGGAGAATCACTTGAACCTGGGAGGCAGATGTTGCAGTGAGCCGAGATCGCGCCATTGCACTCCAGTCTGGGCAACAAGAGCAAAACTCCATCTCAAAAAAAAAAAAAAAAAGAAAAAAAAATACTTCTCACAAAGAACTCTTTCTTTGCATCTCATGGATAATCTGAATTGTACAGCTGGCTGGACTACCTTCTTTGCCATGGCTGCTGGGGTGCCCAGAGCAAGTGGCCATGGCATGCATGCTGTCACCCAATTTTTCTTATAATTTCCTCCTTTGTTATTTATTCTGTTGTATTGTTTATATTTTGATAAGCTCACTTAAATTCATTTTGGGAGAAGGTGGGATCTAAACCAAGAAGTAGATAAATATGTGTGCTTCAGAGTGTAGTCATTGCAGAGTCTATCCTGGAAAGAGTGGCTCCTTTGTTTGGGATGCCTTTCTGGTATAAGGGATGGGTTCAATTCCTTACATCCCTTGCTAGAAGTATGTAGTCTTTGACTGATGGATTCACTGAGTCACTGATTTGTTCTATGGACACTTATTATGTACCAGGCCCTGTGCTAGGCCTGAGGAGGGTGACGGTGACCTCAGAGCTATGTTCCAGTTGTGGGAGATAGGCAACGACTATGTAAGTGGGCAGAGACACTAATTACACTTAAGAACCACTGCCTTGAAGGGAGAATGAGGATGAGGGTGTGTCTTTGGTGGGCTGCCATAGCAAAATACCATCTACTGGGAGGCTGAAACAACAGACACTGATTTCACATGCTCTTGGTGGCTGGAGGTCAGAAGATCAAGGTGTCAGCAAGTTTTATTCTGAAGCCTCTTCTCTTAGCTTGTAGGCAACCGCATCTCACTGTATGCTAACATGACCTCTTCTCTGTGTTTGAACAGAGAGAGAGAGAGAGAGAGCGCGCTTTGGTGTCTTTTCTTACAAGGATGTTGATCTTATTGGACCCCATCCTTATGACCTCATTTGACCTTAATTATCTCCACGAAAGCTTCATCTCCAAATCACATCACACTGAGGCTTGGGGCTTCAACATAGGCATTTTGGGGTGGGCACAAACATTCGGCCATGACAGGGAGGGAGAAGATCTACTTCCAATAGGGTGACGCAGGAAGCACTCCACGGAGGGCAACATGCATGCTGGAATGGAAAGGATGAGAATGAGGGGGCTGTGGGAGAGTAGGGTGGGGAGGAATGAGAGGGCACGAGGCAGAGAGAACAGCCAGCACAAAGGCCCTGAGGCTCCCTGAGCAGCTGGTGTGGTTGGAGCTTACTCAGCTGTGGAGAGTAGCACAGGGGAGGATGCGAGATGGGTGGGGCACGAGTGTGCAGGGCCTTGTAAACCAGCTATGGTGAGGGTTTCGGGTTTCCTACCACATCCAGTGCAGCGTTACTGAAAGATTGTAAGCAGAGGGATGTCATGATCTGGCTTAGGCTTAAGGAGCTGTGTGGACAGTGGGTTGGAGGGATTGGGAATGGAGGCAGGAGACTGCTTGTCAGTTTTGGTAAGAGGCTGGGACCGTGGTGATGGCCATGGTCTAGAAGAGAGAGTGGAATCTGTTGATGGAGGAAATGTGAGTGACAGGGAGAGGGAGCACTCAAGGGCGACTCCTAGGCTCTAGGCAGAACATTTAGGTGCATGGCAATGCTGTTTACTGAGCTGAGGGAGTGTGGAAGGGAACAGAGACAATGTGTATGTAATGGGTAATTGCATATGTCAATTTGGCTGGGCTAAGGGATGCCCAGATAGCTGGTAAACATCGCTTTGGGGTGTGTCTGTGAGGGCACTTCCAGATACTAGCATGTGAATCAGTAGACTGAGTAAAGAAGATTACCCTCACCAGTATGGGTGGGCATTATCCAACTGAGGACCTGAATAGAACAAAAGGGCAGAGACAGGACAAACTCACTCTCCCTGCTTGATTGAACATCTTCTCCTGCCCTCAGACATTGGTGTTCCTGGTTCTCTGGCCTTTGGGCTCAGACAAGGTGATATGGTTTGGCTGTGTCCCCACCCAAATCTCATCTTGAATTATGGCTCCCAAAATCCCCACGTGTCATGGGAGGGACACAGTGGGAGGTAATTAAATCATGGGGGCTGGTTTACCCATGCTGTTTTCCCATGCTGATAGTGAATAAGTCCCATGAGATTTGATAGTTTTATAAAAGGCAGTTCCGCTGCACATGCTCTCTTGCCTGCCACCATGTAAGACATGCCTTTCCTCCTCCTTTGCCTTCCTCCATGATTGTGAGGCCTCCTCAGCCGTGTGGAGCTGTGAGTCCACTAAACCTCTTTTTCTTTATAAGTTACCCAGTCTCAGGTATTTCCTCATCGCCATATGAAAATGGACTAACACAACAGGGGTTATACATCACCTCCCCTTCAGACTTGAACTGAGTTACACCGGTTCACTGTCTGCAAGCTGGAGGCTTTCCTGGGCCTCCAGCTTGCAGACAGCAGATTGTAGAACTTCTCAGCCTGGGTAACTGGGTGAGCAAAGTCCCATAATAAATCTTCTCTTATGTTTCTCTATATGTCCTGTTGTTTCTGTTTCTCTGGAGAACCCTGACTAATATAGTGTGTAAGGCACCCAGTCATAAGGGCAGACTATCCTTCCATTAATGACCTCATTCCAGGTATATCTGTAGCCTAGACCACTCTTCTAGGAAAATTATATTCCCTTCTTGTCTCTTCCATGTGGAAATCTCACAGACATCGCAACCCAACTCATCCAAATCAGATGGTAACCAGGGGTTTAATGTTAACAGGTGTTATCTGCTGCTGCTGGTCCGCCATTGTCCTAAGCATTTTATACACATTTTCTTATCTTAGAAAGCCCCTGTAAGATAGGTGTGCTAACAAGTCTCATTTTGCAGCTGAAGAAATGGAGGTGCAACTGGCTCAAAGAACCTGGCTTCATTTAGAGAGTGTGCCTGGGATGAGACATGTGGAAAGCCTGGCCTGAGCCAACACTGAGGCTCCTGGACAGGAGGTGAGTAAGGAAGAAGGGGCAGGGAAAGAGGGACACCGGGGGAAAGGAGGTGGGTGTAGGAGGAAGGAGATCACAACTGTGTTGAAAGTCCTAGCAGCCTGACAGACGAGGGAAGAAGGCCCTGCAATGAACCTTGTGACCTTGGAAAGGACAAGTCCTCTTGCCCCTGGGGCCCACTGTCTGAGTCCCTAGGAAGTATATACACAAAGGGTTTCAGAATGCAGAGTTTGCAGATGTGGGCTGCAGCTGCTGCACTCTCTGTGTGATTGGATGGAATTCACAGCTAGAAGTGGTTATGTCCGCGGCTGCTGAATGTATCAGCTGTTGGTGCCACTTTAGTTTTATTGAGTGGGAAGGATGTAGACCCTGAGTCTGGAGAATGGGACTGGGCTGGCTGTGGAACCTGGGGAAGAGAATGAGACCACACAAAACCTTTATTCCTTGTTCTTGGCTTCTTGTTAAACAGGCCCAGTGCCAC
The DNA here is from genome assembly GCF_003255815.1 of Theropithecus gelada. Taxonomy (NCBI): domain Eukaryota; kingdom Metazoa; phylum Chordata; class Mammalia; order Primates; family Cercopithecidae; genus Theropithecus; species Theropithecus gelada. Next base: position 5,809,742 of record NC_037681.1, read on the forward strand.
CAGATTAAGGAGGTGAGGGGGCGGTTGTAAGAAAGTAAGAGATCAGTCTGAAGATTATAAACATGGGCCAGTGCAACAAAGGGAAATTCTTGTGTCAATATTTTTCTGAGCCAGCACTTGAGAGATCCTGATTTCCTTAATAAAATGATAACACACTTTTTTTGTGTTAATAATGTAAGGTAAACATTTCCTTCATGTTTAAGCCACTGAATGTACAATGAACAAAAGACGTTTAGATACAGGCATACTTTGAGGATATGGCAGGTTGGGTTCCACGCCACTGCAATAAAGCAAATATCACCATAGAGTAATTTATACAATTTCTTTGGTTTTCCAGTGCATGTAAAAGTCATGTTTACATTATACTGTAGCCTATTAAGTGTGCAATAACCACTCCTCATCTGTCTAGGAAATGTACATACTTCAATTAAAAGATACCTTATTGCTAAAAGACGCTAAAGGTCATCTGAGCCTTTAGTGAGTGGTAATCTTTTTGCTGATGGAGAGTCCTGCCTCCATGTTGATGGCTGCTGACTGATCAGGGTAGTGGTTGCTGAAGCTTGGGGTGGCCATGGCAATTTCTTAAAATGAGACAACAATGAAGTTTGACACATCAATTGACTCCTACTGTCATGAAAGATTTGTTTGTAGCATGCAATGCTGTTTGGGATAGCATTTTACCTACAGAACTTCTCTCAAAAAATGGAATCAAGCCTCTCAAATGCTGCTGCTGCTTTATCAACTACATTTATGGAATATTCTAAATCCTTTGTTGTCATTTCAACAATGTTCACAGCATCTTCACCGGGAGGAAATTCCATCTCAAGAAACCACTTTATTTGCTCACTCATAAGAAGCTACTCCTCGTCTGTTCAAGTTTTAATATGAGATTGCAGCAGTTCAGTCACATCTTCAGGTTCTACTTCTCATTCTAGTTCTCTTGCTGTTTCCACCACATCTGCAGTTACTTCCTCCACCAAAGTCACAAACCTCACAAAGTCACCTATGAAGGTTGGAATCAATTTCTTCCAATCTTATGTTAATGTTGATATTTTGACCTCCTCCCATGAATCAATGTTTTTAATGACATATAGCATGGTGAATCCTTTCCAGAAGGTTTTCAGTTGACTTTGCCCACATCCATTAGAGGAATCACTGTTAATGGCAGCTATAGCCTTACAAAATGTATTTTTTAAATAATAAAACTTGGAAGTCAAAATTGTGCCTTGATTCATGGGCTGCAGAATGGATGTTGTATTGGCAGGCATAAAAACAACATTCATCTCCTTGTACATCTCCCTCAGAGCTGATGGGTTGACCAGGTGTATTATCAGTGAAGAGTGCTATTTTTGAAAGGAATCTTTTCTTCTGAGCAACAGGTTTCAACAATGGGCTTAAACTATTCCACAAACCATACTGTAAATAGATACGCTATCATCCAGGCTCTGTTATTCCATTTTTAGAACACAGCCAGAGTATGTAATTCTTAAAAGCCCTAGGAGTTTTGGAATGAGCATTGGCTCCAATTTAAAGTCACCAGGTGCATTAGGCCCTGATAAAAGAGTCAGCTTGTCCTTTGGAACCAGGCATTGACTTCTCCTCTCCGGCTATGAAAGTCCTAGATGGCATCTTCTTCCAATAGAAGGCTGTTTTGCCTACATTGAAAATCTGTTGTTTAGTGTGGTCACCTTCATCAATGATCTTAGCAAGATCTTCTGGATAAGTTGCTGTAGCTTCTATATCATCACTTGCTGCTTCACTTTTTTTTTTTTTTTTTGACGTTCCACTCTTGTTGCCCAGACTGGAGTGCAATGGTGTGATCTTGACTCACTGCAACCTCCATCTCCTGGGTACAAGCGATTCTCCTGTCTCAGCCTCCTAAGTAGCTGGGATCATAGGCGCCCACCAGTGCTCCTGGCTAATTTTTGGTATTTTTAGTAGAGACGGGGTTTCACCATGCCTGCTGGCCAGGCTGGTTTCGGACTCCTGACCTCAGGTGATCTGCTCGCCTCGGCCTCCCAAAGTGCTGGGATTACAGGCGTGAGCCACCGCACCTGGCCCACCTTGCATTTTTATGTGATGGAGACAGCTTTTTTTCCATAAGCCTCAAGAACCAGCCTCTGCTAGCTTCAACCTTTTCTTCTGCAGCTTCTTCACCTCTTTCAGCCTTCATTGTATTGAAGAGAGTTAGTGTCTTGCTCTGGATTAGGTTTTGGCTTAAGGCAGCATGGCTGATTTGATCTTCTATTCAGATCACTTACACTTTCTCCATATCAGCAATAAGGCTATTTCACTTTCTCATTCATGTGTTCACTGGAGGACCACTTTTAACTTCCTTCAAGAACTTTTCCTTTGCATTCACAAGTTGGCTGTTTGGTGCAATAGCAACAGATAGCTTTCAGCCTATCTTGGCTTTTGACATGCCTTTCACTAAGCTTGATCATTTTCAGCTTTTGATTTAAAGTGACAGATGTGCGACTCCTCCTTTCACTTGAACACTTAGAGCCCATTGTAGGGTTATTATGGACCTAATTTTAATATTGTTGTGTCTCAAGGAACAGTGAGGCTTGAGGAGAGGGAGAGAGATGGGAGAGCAGCCGGTCAGCAGAGCAGTCAGAACATACGAAACCTTTATCAATTAAATTTGCCATCTTATATGGGCATGGTACCGCAAACAGTTATAATAGTAACATCAAAGATCACCGATTGTATGTCATATGTCACCATAACAGACATAACGATGAAAAAGTTGAAAATATTGTGAGAATTGCCAAAATTTAACAGAGACAGGAAGCAGCACATGCTCTTGATACAATTGCTTGACACAGGGTTATCACAAACTTTCAATTTGTAAAAGATGCAATGTCTGGGAAGTGTGATAAAACAAGGTATGCCTTTAACTGACATTAATTTTAGTAAATGACTTCATAAGGAAAAGGAAAAAATGTCACTGGGAGGGCACTGTGTTTGTTATAGACTAGCTAGGTCATCAACTGGGTGCTTTTGATGATACTAGCAGAGTCCTCCATGTGCTAGGACACTGTTTGAAATTCTGGTCATAGCTTTAAAATTCATAGTTTTATCAACTAAATCCCTATTAGTTACTGTAATTGAATATTCATGTTAGCTTCCACTAGTAGCAAGTTTTTGAGTCAAGATGGCCCTTGGGTTTTATTGCCAACCCTGGCAGCAGGATCCTAGACGGGGTCGCTTTGCTCTTGAAGCCTCTGATGTCCAGTAGCAAAGTGGGTATAATTGCTTCTCTCTCAGATCTGTGTTGAGGAGCTCAAGAAATAACATATGTGGAAGCACTCAGATCAATTACTTTTTTTTGTTTGTTTCTACCTTATCTAGTTTCCTAGGTCAAAAGTTTGCTTGGCTAATGGAAGAAAGGAGTCCCAACCTTTCCAAGTGGGACAGATTCCCTAGCTGTGCTCTGTATATTGAATCTGCTTCTTATCATTTATCCACGGTCTGTGTGAGTGCTGAAAAGGAGGAGATAGTTTAATGCACTAGGGAAATGGAAACGACTCCTGCTTGGCAGGGACCAGGGTGGCAAGAGAATCCAGGATGTGGCCACGCACAGCTTAAAGACTACATTTCCCAGCTGCCTTTGCAGTGAATGCCATCAGTGAGACCTAATTGAGAGTATAGTGTGGGGAGTCTGGGAATGTTGCCTAAGAAAGGCTGATTTTGCTGGTGGTGCAACTCCCTTTTTGCCTCCCTCTTTCTCTCTTTCTGGAATGTGGATATGATGGCAGAACCACAGATGACCTTGAATGAGAAGGTCACATGCTGAGGATGGTGCAGCAGAAAGATGGAAGCTCAATCCCTGATGAGCTTGTAGACCTACTGTGTTAGTCCTGGATTACTCACTTCCTGTCTTTTATGGAGAGAATAAACCATCCTCTTTTTAAGTTGCTCCTCCCTCTTTTTTGTGATCCCTTTTACTACTATAAACCAAACTTAATTCCTAATGAATAGATCTGCCAAATTGTTTATATCAGAGATGACAACAGGAACACATCTGTTTACATTTTCCTTTCTCCTGAAGCCCCACCTAGTCCCAGAAGATGGTGTGTTTCTTCACTGCTATTGTGGGCAGAAGCTACCTGGCTGTGGTGGTTAAAGTCAGCACTGCTGTTAGCCCGTGTGGGGCCTTTGTGCTAATTGAAAAAAGGCATTGCTATCCTAAGACACCTTCCTGTTCTCTGCCAGAAAAATGTCTCAATGCAAATTGACAATGTGTGGACAGGAATGGAACATGCCCTTGAGAAGCAGCCCCTGCACGGGATGCCACTGCTCAGCTTTGGGTCAATGTCCAGGCCAGTATCTGACCTTGAACTTCTCTCTAGGTCTTCCACCTTTACTTAGCAGAGGCCTCAGAACAGCCCAGCCAGGGGTTGGGGAGAGAAAGTGGCTGAGACTGTGTGAGATGGGGATGGGGCGTAAGATGGATGGGGTAAGTTTCTGGCTATTAACTGCTTTCACATGAGCAGCTCATTTCTGTGCCAACCATTTGACTAGTAAGTTGGTAGAAGCCCTGCCTGTTGGTCACATTCTGGCCTGTGCTACAAGGCCACCTGGCAGGCTCAGGCTGCAGCATGGCAGGTTGTGTGCTGAGGGTCATCTACCCTAGTCCGTCCCCAGAGCTGTCTGTGCAGTCCTGAGCTCCCGTGTAAGCCAATGCTACTTTTGTGTGAAGAAGGTGGACGAAATCATCAGCAACTCTTGCTTATATAGAATATGACCTGAGCAATGAAAAGAGAAAACCCAGATCTTGGTTTTGTACTGGCTTGTGAGAAATCCTTCTTTTCCTCTCTAGCAATTTCCCTACACCCATCCCTGCCCTACCCACATTGGATTAAAGGGAAGAGAGAAAAATGCCCTAAGCCCCAGAGGGAAAGGTGGCAGAGCCATGATATTGCTGCTCTTGATTTTGTAAGACGGCCAACATCAGCCCATAGAAATCCGATCTGAAATAGAAGGAGCTCACCTGACTTCAAAATTTACCAAATTTGTCGTGAGGCAATCACTTACCCTAAAAAGTAATCAGGCTCTGTCATAGTTTACATTTTTGTGTGTGTATCCTTTTCTGTTCCCTTTCTTTCTTTCTTTCTTTCTTTCTTTCTTTCTTTCTTTCTTTCTTTCTTTCTTTCTTTCTTTCTTTCTTTCTTTCTTTCTCTTTCTTTCTTTCTTTCTTTCTTTCTTTCTTTCTTTCTTTCTTTCTTTCTTTCTTTCTTTCTTGCTTTCTTTCTTGCTTTTTTGTAGCTTTGACTTGTTCTGCAAACAAAGAATATAACAGAACAATGTACGTTCCTTTGAAATGGCACCATTAATCTTGATAGCAAGTTTCTCATTCTGAAGGATAGAGACCTTTGGCTGCCTCATGGAACTGTCTCCTGGTGACTTTTTTCAGATGCCTTTTTCTTGCTTTCCCTGTCTCCGGTAGCTTCCTTGAGAGTTGTGGTTTCTCAGTGTTAGATATTCAAAAGCACAGCAGCCTACAGGCCATGGCTAAATCTTCTTTACAACCAGGTGCATATGAGATCTTAGCAAGAAGTAAGAAAAGTAAATGCATTATTAATAAACACACTTAAATGCGCACAATAAAATGAATGCTGTTTCCTTCAAAGTAACCCTCCCTTGCGAATATAGTCTAACCAAGCCTCCATTTCCCCACTCAGCATGGTTCTGAAACTCTCCTCCATAAATTCTCTAGAACTCTAGGACCCCCTCCCCCGCCAAAGGCCCACAAGAATCCCAACTGACTGAGGGCAAAGACACACCTTATTTCTGGTTCCCTTTTGCTTCACCACTTGACTTCAAATGACGTCAGGCTGATTCCAGAAAGCTAAGACACCCTCAGAGGAGAATGCGCCTTCATTTAGCTCACTTAGGACAGAGGCCATAGTCTTGAGGTGAGGCAGTCTCCAAGGCATAGCTCAAAAATTGTTTCTAGCAATGGAATCTTCACGTGAATGGGCACATGGCCTCCCACAGCAGGGATGCTGGCTAATGGGGAAGAATCACTGGAAATCCGAATTGAGACATGTTTCAAAAAGCAGCTTCAAAGTCTGTGACTGATCTTCCCAGTCCTGGGAAGAACAGAATTGGCCTTTAGAACCGTTGAGAGTCAGATTGTGAAACAGAGAGTTCTTGTTCCCCATATGTTTCACTCGAAATGGAACTTGAGTCCGAGCTGGAAGAGGAACTTCCAACTTCTGTCAATAATAAAAGCCTTCTTATGAGTCAAGTGCTTGGTAAATAATTTGATTGGTAGAGGGAAAAGAAATTGCATATTGAAAGGACTGTATTTCCATTGAAATGCAAGTGTCTAAAGTAAAGAAGGGCAGGAAACATTGAGCCCAAGACTTTCTGAGTTGGAGTGAACCAACCTGCTGGAGTGGTTTCTGGCCATCACTTTGTGCTGCCATGTTTCAGCCTGTGCTAAGTCCGGGGGATCTGGGGTTCTGATATTTGCAAGAATAAGCAAGGACAACAGGTTTGAAGTCAAGCAATGGGAAGGCCTCCCAGAGACCTGGAGTAGGAGGGACGAGTGCCTTAGCTGCTTCTGTCTGTCCATCTTCCATCTGTCCCGTGATCAGGGTGTTTTCTGGGGCCCATTCAATGCTTCTCTGTTGGCTGGGGGCTCACATCAGCTGCCAGGGGTTCCACCTGTTTTCAGTGCTCCATGTGCAGTACTCAGAGAAATGCCTCCTGAGGGAATGAGTCCAGGGGGTGAGCGCCTTTTAAGAAATGCGGTGGCTCACACCTGTAATCCCAGGACTTTGGGAGGCCGAGGCAGGCAGATCACCGGAGGTCAGGAGTTCCAAACCAGCCTGGTCAACATGGTGAAGCCCTATCTCTATGAAAAATACCAAAAATAGCTGGGTGTGGTGGTAGGTGCCTGTAATCCCAGCTAATCAGGAAGCGGAGGTGGTAGAATCGCTTGAACCTAGGAGACAGAGGCTGCAGTGAGCCAAATTGTGCCACTGTACTCCAGCCTGGGTGACAGAGCGAGATTCCACTTCAAAAAACAAGGAATACGAAAATGCTTTCCAGTCCTGTGCAATAGGGCCTGTCTCACGGGGTGCAGCCTGGCAGTTATGCAAGCCCCTACACAGAAGGGCCTCTGCTTGGCCCAATGCTCTGCTCCTGCTGTCTTGTCATACTTAATACCTTTTTTTTAGCAAGAGGCCCTGAGTGCCATTTGCATTAGGCAAATTCTAGAGCTGATCCTGATGAGGCTATTCTGTGTGGGGCCCTGCACAACTGCAGAGCTGCACCCTACGATGCAGGCCCTATTGTGAAGGGCTGGAAAGTGTTTTTTGTATTTCTTAAAGGGTGTTCACTCCCTGGACTCAGTCGCCCCCAAAATAACGTCTTGGATGTCTTATTTAGGTGGTGGCTGCTTGGTCTGAAAGAGCTCATGTGACTTCAGGAAATACCAAATTTGTTCTGAGAAAGCCACTTGCCCTTAAAAAAAACATGTGAGGGGAGTGCTCCTAGTCTGTCATAGTTCAAGTTCAAAGGTTATTTACAGCGTGTTGCATCCGCTGTGGCGACTCCTGGCAGATCCCGAACTTAAGCAGATGTGTGTTAGAGATCTTAATGAGTGTGTTGATGCCGATGGGAGTCGCCAGGATGACAGCAAGTGGGTGATAGGTGGGTGAGAGGAGAGACATTCTTTTTGTAAACCCCTCATTTCCACAGTCAGTCTCAGATGGTCATTACAAACTTCTGCTGAATCTGGACCTTAACAAGCCCCACTCACCCCAGGGACAAAGTAAGGGTCATGCGATGGCCTCTGAGCTGACCTTCGAGTTCAGAGCCGCCGTGTGCCGGTGCTGTGATCACTAAACTGACTGCTTTGAAAGGTTAGCACCCAAGGCTATAGATTTATATCTCTCTTTTATTCTACAACTAGAATATGCCACAACCAGGCAACTGTGGTGCCTCACTCAGGTGGTCTGCTTTCTGCAGTTGAAGGCGGGTCTTTTTCTTCCATCCATTCAAATTGAATCCAGGGGGTCCTCCCTGGAAGACATGTATTCCACAGAAGACTCCCCTGGAGCTTCTCCTCTCTGCACCTCAACTTTCTTGTGGGTGCAGCAGGCCACCCAGGCCCAGCCCCTGCTCACGACAGTGACTTCGGACACAGCCCCAGGCCTTCCAGGGTCTTTCTCATGCATTCTCAACCATTAGACTCCCCAGTCCTCACTCTATTGTTTCCCCTTATTTAGTAAATATTTATTGAAGATCCATTACTTGCACAAAAGACAGCAGGCCGCAAGGAAAGGGGTTTATAGTGGGAGATATGATGAAAAGATGATTAAGATGGCAAGTTCTCAAAAGTTTAGATGTTGAAGTATTATTTTCCAAAATGAGTTACCCAGGGTATTAACGGGTGTCGCTCAAAGAAAGGGTTCTAGAGTGAATATGAAACATTGGTTTAAACACAGTTAAACATTTTAAATTACTGCACAGCTTCTCAAAAGTTTTAATATGCTAATGTGTCATCTAAATTCCCAAAAGGAGAAACATAATATATTGGACTTTTTAAAAGTATTTATGAAATTTTTTCTTGCATTGAACTAGTCCCAGATAGAAGACTTAGCCTTAAAGGGCAAAATAAAAAGATGAGTTCTTTTTCTTTTTAACTGACAAATAAAAATTTTATACATTAATGGCTTATAATATGATGTGTTGCAATATGTATACTTTGTGGGATGGCTAAATTGAGCTACTAACATGTGCATCACCTCCTATTTTTTGTGTGGTGAGAACACTTAAAATCGACTCTCAGTGAGTCTCAAAATACATTATTAACTATAGTCACCATGTTGTACAGTAGATCTCTTGAACTTATTCCTCCTGTCTAACTGAACTTTTGTATCCTTTGACCAATATCTCCCCAACCTTCCCCATACCCCTGACTCCAGCCCCTGCTATCACCACTCTTACTTTCTACTTCTGAGTTTGACTTTTTATAATAGATTCCATAGATGAATGAGATCATGCGGTATTTGTCTTACGCGTCTGGCTCATTTCACTTAGCACAATGTCTTCAAATGTCCTCAGGGTCTGCCCCTCTTTCTGCCTCTGTGGGGGCTCCAAGTTGGAATTCACGGTTACTGTAATTGGCAGGGGGCAGAGATTTGGAGCTGGAACCTCTAGAGTCTGAGCTCTACCATGGAAAGGCTGTATGATGCTCAGCAAGTCATTTAACTCCTTGGTGTCTCTGTTTTCTCATTGATAAATGCAAAGATAATAGTGCACCTTCCCTGAGCTTCACTGAAGTGATGCCTGGCTCTGGCAGGCTTGAATGTTGGCCATTGGCTCTGGTTCTCCCATGTGGAAACAAAGCCTGCGTCTCACACCCAGCAGCACGAGCAGCAGGGTCTCGGCCCAGCCAGTGTGTCCTGAGTGGCACAGGGTCAGATACAACCAGGTCCATGAACATTTGTGTCTTTGTATAAGGTCAGACTTTTATTGATGCAATTTCAGTCATAAACGCCACTAGCTGCATGGAGTTCCCAAGGAGGTGATTTTCTTTAGTGCTACCTGTTTACTTGGTAGTTAAAGCCACAGGCACACTTTACAAATCAGTCAGTATTGCAAACAAGACATAGTAGTATACTTAATCAATATACAAATGCTATAGATTAAATCTTCTACATCAGGAAACATTCATAGAGTAATATTTAACATTAAGAGAAAGGGGGATAGGAAAACGGGTTAATGAACCGGTCCAAGAGGGTAACATGAACAAGGAGAATGCCCTGGTCTGATCTGGATGGACATCAGCATTTTGTAAGAAAGAGACTTTGGTGGCAGATGCTGGGTGCCGGTCATGAGTGACAGCAGGATGGGGTCTATGAAGATGGCCATCTGGAGCTGGTGAATTCTTCCTCTTTTTATAGCCCCCGAGTCCTCTGGTGAGGACTGATAAAGTAAATCTTATCTGATTGGGTATAGTCACTATTGATTAGACAAACATCTAGTTCTTGTTGGCATGATGTCTTTTAAAATGTAAGATGGAGTCTTCTTCTAAGATGGAGTCACTTATGTCAAAGGTCCTGTATACACAGGGGCTGCCCACATTTCAACACAAGGTGCCATAAGACTGCCCAGGAGGACCTGAATGCCTGGAGTGCTCCAGCCATGCTCATGCTAATGGATTTTGTCCCTCCATCTGTCTGTGGACACCCCTGGTGTGCAGTTGGAGATGAGGAAGAGGCTTGGGTTCCTATCAGCAGCATGGAATGAGTGGAGGTGCGGGTAGAAAGAAGCTCTGTGTTTAAACTCTATTTACAGAATATGGACGTTGAGAGAGAGTGTGGGGTACTTAAGGAAAAGTTTGATTGCATTGTAGAAAACAGTTTCCGAAACTTAGACTATTTCTGAAGAAATCAAATTTTAATTCTTTTGAATTTATACAGCAACTCATCTCACAATAATTATTAAATGATAATAACAATAATAATGATACTCTTCCTCCTCCTATTATCACCAAATAGCATTTACTGGGTGTTGGCAAAATGCTGGGCATTGGTCAGGAATACTGGACTTGTATTTCTCACTTGGCCCTTTAAAAATCTTTGTGATCAATCAATTACTATGTTATATAATTAAAATATTAAAATAATTAGAAATTTTATTTAATAATAGCAATAATATGTTAGTGTAAATACTTTTTCGAATAATGAAATATACAATAATATATTACGCACAAACACAAATGTGTTAAGTAAACGCATTAGAGCTTGTTGCCAGCCAGGATATAATGTGCATTATCATATGCTATACCGACATTCCCATTTGTCATCGGAGGATATGAGCTCTGGGTTGCTAAGTGTCGTTTCCCAGGTTACAGCTCCCTGGAGGAGGCAGCTGGACTCCAGGCCCCCATGTTTCCTGAGACCTCCATAGCCTGCCTCCCACTTTGCTATGCGGCTTCTATGAGAAGATAAAGTAATTTAATTAATAGCAGCTGTCGATATGCAGGGCCACCTCTCAAGTGCTTGAAATAGTTCTCTTAAGCAGGAAATACTTTTTTTTTTTTCTTTCAAAATAATGTATTGTGTTTCAAAAGTATTTCCTCTAATTGCAGGGAATCCAAATCAAGCGCTTGCATTTCTCATAAACAAACACCTCTGTATACTTTCCCCTGACCATGGCTGACTTCAAAAGCAGGCTGGCCTGCACCAGAGCCTCAGGGCCAGAGGAGATTGCCCCAGGTAGAACCACAGACTATGCAGGGCACCTCTGCACCCCTCTGCACCCATCTTCCTGAAGTGCTGGGCTTGACTTCCCTGGCAGCATCGTTCATTTCAACAGCTAAATACGCGGTCAACAACGGGTTGGTGAAAATGGGGGCGCCCAGGATCCGTTCCATGCCTTCAGATAGGGTCTGGGGTCAATGTGCAATGCATCATTTCACACAGGTTAAAAGGAAAAGCAGTCGCTAGTGCCTGTTGTTCATTTAAGGAGATTAAAATGATAGAAAAAGAGGATTTTGCATTTTAGACAGTGAGCAGTGGAATTTAAAAAGCAGTGCCAGAAATCATTCAGTATGCGTTACATTTTTTTTTTTTTTCCCAGACAGAGTCTCACTGTGTCATGCAGGCTGGAGTGCAGTGGCGTCATCTTGATTCACTGCAACCTCAGCCTCCCCCAAGTTCAAGTGATTCTCCTGCCTCAGCCTCCCAAGTAGCTTGGATTACAGGCGCCTGTCACCAAGCCCAGCTAATTTTTGTATTTTTAGTAGAGACGGGGTTTCGCCATTTGGCCAGGCTGGTCTTGAACTCCTGACCGCAAGTGATCCGCCTGCCTCGGCCTCCCAAAGTGCTGGGATTACAGGCGCGAGCCACTGTGCTCGGCCTTAGTAGGTGTTACATTAAAAAATCACATGTACTCTATAAAGATGTACAATTATGTATTAATAAAAAATTAAAATAAAAAGACCATGTAAACTGCTACGTATTCCCACCGGAGAGCTGGTGAGTCTCTCCATGGGTCGTACCATTACCACAAGAGTCCTCTGGCCCACGCACACCTTGCTCCGCCCATCAGCAGCGCTCCCCCTCCTCTCCGCCATTTGCTTCTCATATCTTCCTGGGCTGATGTATCCATGCTGTGTACTCAACACTGCCTCTGGCTGATGGAAGCCTGGAAGGGAGGTAGACGGTATGGATGGCTAAGCAGACGAGCTGGGCTGAGTGCAGCCTCGGCTGTCTATCACGTTACTACCCAGCCTCGGATTCAGGTCAAACCTGCTTGCACTTTCTGAACACCAGGAAAGATGCAGCCCGGGTCCAGATGGTTCACTTCTCACTCAGCAAATGGGAAAAAAAATGGACAAGGTGCTGCGTCCTTTGAGGTTCCTGCCCTGCAGCCATCTTATCTACTATGTCCCTCTGGGCTCAAATGGCGCTTTCCTCCAGGGCTCTCCTGGCTTCTCACCCCCCCACCTCCACAGGGTTTGGTACCTTCCTGGGTTCTTGTGGTTCCCACTGCACAACTGGATCTCTGTTCTCACTGCCTGAAATTAACATTCCTGTTTCTGCTTCTCTTGCCTTCCTGACTTCCAGGAGGTGGTGGTAGTTACTCAGCTGTGCTTCCACACCCTGGCCTTGTCTGCCTCAATAGACTCAACCTTTTGTCCTGCTACTTTCCTAGTCCTCAGGTTACAGGCAGTGGAACTTGTCTTCGGCATTTACTGAGAGACGGCCTTTCTGATTTTGTGCCCCAGTCACGGTGCCAGTCTTCTGGATCTTTCCCAACAGTGTCGACACTGTGAGTGCTGCCTGTGCACGCATTCATTGCATTCTTGCTCCAGATGGCAGTCTGTGACCAGCACGACTCAACTCCCCTCCCGTTCTGTCCCTTTCTAGCAAAATTTCCTGTATGTTACCCCAACCTCTGCTGACTCACAGGTGACTGCTGTCCTGATTTTTAACCCCACAGAATAATTCTGTCTGTTCTTGAGATTCCCATAAATGGAATTGTATAGTACACACTATTTGGTGCCTAGTGGCTTGAATTTAGTCCAGTGTTTTAGAAACACATCCCTGCCGTTGTGTCTGTCAGTAGTGTATTTGTTTGCTGGGTGATGTTCCATTATATAATTATCCTATAATTTCTTCATTCATTCTCCCGTTGTTGTGCCCTTGTTTATTTCCAGTTTTTGGCTACTGTGAGAGACAGCATTTGTAGCAGTAGCGCTAGCTAGGCGTGGACATTAGTCTTTCTCCAGAACTTGGGACAGGCCATTAAGGTCAGGACCCATGGATGTGACCCAGAGCTTGCTGACCCTCGGCTGCTTGGGACAGCAGGGGCAGTCTGACCCTAGGGGAGTCAGAGGAGGGCCACGTGGTGACCATTACACCCCAGGAGATATGGACTCAATGAACAACCCCTGTGGAAAGGGGTCAAGGAATTTCCCTTGTAGAGAACTATAGGGTTTTGTGATTTTCTTTGGTTCATTGTCAAGAGAATCAAGTTGTGGGAAATGCTAGAACCCTCCTCAACTCAGTGCACTGAGTCCCTAAATGCTCACTCAAGGAGACAGGAAAGGTGGAGTGCAGCCCTGCACAGCAGCTGCTGAGCTCTGGACCAGGGAGGGCATCGTACAATATCCAAGGAGAGAGCAAGGGAAGGAAACACCAGTTAACTCATTTAAACCTCACAATCACATGTCATCTCCATTTCATATATAGGAAAACTGAGGTTCAGATATGTTAAATAAATTATCCCAGGGCAGCAGCTGGTGTGAGAGTCATTTCTTAATAACTGACCAGATGACTAGATAATTCTCAAAAGATAAAATGCAAATTAAGTGACTAATAGAAAACATTGATTATATATCAGTTTTATGCCAAATGCTATTCTTGCCAGGGTATTACAGTTAAAAAGGCAGACAGAAGTTCTTGCCCTGATGGTGCCCCAGGGTGAGATGCATGATGAACAAAGCGAACACATAGAGTATTCTAGAAGGTGGTAAGTGCCATGGAGAAAAATAAAACAGAGAAGAAACAAGGGTTGTGGTTACAGGGGTATTTGCAAGAGTAAATATCTTGACCAGGAAAAGCCTATGAGAAAATGGCATTTGAGGACGGACTTGAAAGAGATGAGAGCATGACCCTGGGGTGGGATTGAGCATTAAAGGTGAGGAAATGGCCATGCAAAGGCCCTGTGACGGCAGTGTGCCAAGACTGAGAAACTGCAGAGAGGGCAGGGTGACTGGAGTGAGTGAGTGAGGGGGAGTCATAGGAGCTGACGTCAGAGGGGGGTTTCTCGGGATGAGCTCAGGTGGACCTCATAGGCCACGGTGAGGAATGACTGTTTGCTGAGTGAGGTGGGAAACCATGGAGGGTTTGGAAAGGGGAGTCACATGTCTTGAGTTGTGTTTAACAGGATCTCTCTGGCTCCTCAGTTGACAACAGATAATTGTGGGCAAGGACAGAAACACGAAGACCCATTTGGACATTATTGCAATAATTCAAGCAATAATTCAGAAGGTGACTTTGACCAGAGTGGCTGTTCCACAGATGGTGAAAAGTAGTCACAATAAGGTTCAGTTGGGAAAGTGAGACCCAAAGATTTGCTCAGGGATTGGATGAGGGGTGTGAACGAATTGATTCTGACTCCAAGGATGGTGACATTACTATTCACTGAGGTGGGGCAGGTGACAGGAAAGCAGGTTTGCAAGGAAGAACAGGAACTCATTTTTGGATACATTACACTGGGAAATGCCAAGGGCAGATGTTAGACAGCTGGATACCTGCATGTGGAGTTGAGGGAGGGGTGCAGCCTGGAAATATAAACATGGGCGTCATCAGCATACAGACTGTATTTCAAACATGAGAGTGGATGGGGTTACCTAGGGAGTGCCTCTGATATTTTGAGGTTGGGCTAGACTCAGGGCAGGAGACAGAGGAGGGGCATTCAGTGAGGGGAGAGGAAAGCAGGAAAGCAGTGGTGAACTGGAGGGGGTGTCTTAGGTCAGGTAATCTGGGGGCTTGGCAATTTGGAGCTCATTTGAGTGGAGATTTTGCAGCAAAAGCCTGAGTGGGGTGGGTTCAAGGGAATTGGGGACTGTGGACACAGACAACCACAAAGGGTTGGATGGAGAGGATGTGGGTCAAGAGAGGCTCTGTCCAGCCTGACCAACATGGAGAAACCCCATCTCTACTAAAAATACAAAGTTAGCTGGGCGTGGTGGTGCACGCATGTAATCCCAGCTACTCAGGAGGCTGAGGCAGGAGAATCTTTTGAACCCGGGGACGGGGGTGGAGGTTGCGGTGAGCCGAGATCATGACATTGCACTCCAGCCTGGGCAACAAGAACGAAATTCTGTCTCAAAAAAAAAAAAAAAAAAAAAGGCTGTCTTCTAACTCTTTTTCATGGTAGATTTCAAACATGTGCAAACATAGGGTGAAAGAACAAATGCTTAAATGCTTGTGTCTCCACCACCCGCTTCAACAACGATCTTGACCAACCTTGCTTGCTCCATCTATACCATTCCTTCCCCTGCAAACCCCAAACATGTATATTAAATTAATTGATATTGCCCCACAGCTCACTGAGGCCCTGTAAAAGTTGTTTTTTTTTTTTTTTTTAACTTCTCCCCTCTCTGCTTCATTTGGGATAGGTCCCATGGGCCTGCCTTCTAGTTTGCTGATCTTTTCTTCTGCAGCATCTAATGTACCATTCATCTCATCCAGTGAACTTTCCATTTCTGATATTTTACTTTTCATTTCTAGAAATTTCATTTGTGTGGTTTTCGTATCTTCTGTTTCTTTGCTTCTCATGTTTATGCCTTCCTTTTTGGTGGCTCACACCTGTAATCTCAGCACTTTGGGAGGCTGAAGCGGGTGAATCATCTGAGGTCAGGAGTTACAGACCAGCCTGGCCAACAAGGTGAAACCCCTTTTCTACCAAAAATGCAAAAAATTAGCTGGGCGTGGTAGTGCATGCCTGTAATCCCAGCTACTCGGGAGGCTGAGGCAGGAGAATCACTTGAACCCGGGAGGCAGAGGTTGCAGTGAGCCAAGATCGTACCACTGCACTCTGGCTTGGACAACAAGAGCAAAACTCCGTCTCAAAAAAAAAAAAAAAAAGAAAAGAAAAAAGAAAATATTTGTAAGATTAAAAATAGCTGTTTTAAACTTCTTATCAGATAGTTTAATCATCTCTGTAATTTCTATTGACTGTCTTTTTTAAAAATCCAGTTTATGGGTTATAGTTTTCTTGCTTTGTATGCCTAGCAGTTTTTTATTAGATGCTCTATATAGTGCATTTTTCATTGTCGAGGTCTAGATTTTATTGCATTTCTATAAAGAGTGTTGGACTTTCTTTTGGAACACACTTAAGTTACTTGGGATCAGGTTGACCACTTCAAAGCTTACTTTTATGTGTTTTACGGCAGGCCCAGAGCAGCATTTAGTTTAGGACTAATTTAGCCCTACTGCTGCAATGTCCACAACTAGGGCATGGCATGGATGGGGTGGCCCACACAGAGTAGGGAGGGGCAAAGCGCATTCAAGAGATGAGAGGCCGTTATAGGAAAGATCATCTTGTGACTATTAAAGTGGCCAAGGTACTAAATCTTTTTCCTTCCCTCCCTCCCTCCCTCCATCCCTCCCTTCCTTCCCCTTCCTTCCTCCCTCCCTTCCTCCCTCCCTCCCTC
>NC_037681.1:5826534-5854312 GCF_003255815.1 Theropithecus gelada
CCTTCCTTCCTTCCTTCCTTCCTTCCTTCCTTCCTTCCTTCCTTCCCCCCTCTCTCCTTCCCTCCCTCCTTCTTTCCTTCGTTCCTTTCTGAAGTTG
The DNA here is from genome assembly GCF_003255815.1 of Theropithecus gelada. Lineage (NCBI taxonomy): Eukaryota > Metazoa > Chordata > Mammalia > Primates > Cercopithecidae > Theropithecus > Theropithecus gelada. The sequence goes on from NC_037681.1 coordinate 5,826,632, forward strand.
GAAAAATAAATAACTAAATCCCATGCATGATCCTAGATTGGATCCTGAATTGGGGGTGGGGTCTTATAAAATATATTATCAGGACACTTTGATGACATTTAAATTTGTACGCTATATTAAATAATAATACACAAATAATAAGTTTTCTGAATTGGGCGAGGTGTGATGGTTCATGCCTGTAATCTCAGCACTTTGGGAGGCTGAGGCGAGTGGATCACTTGCAGCCATGAGTTTGAGACCAGCCTGGCCAACATGGTGAACCCCGTCTCTACTAAAAATACAAAAATTAGCTGGGCATGGTGGCGGGTGCCTGTAATCTCAGCTACCTGGGAGGTTGAGGCACGATAATTGCTTGAACCCTCCAAGCTTCCGCCCTCCACCTGCTGTTCCACGTGGTGGGTCTGCACAGCCTGGCTTGTGAGCAAATCCATTTTTCTTTCTCTTTGAGACCAACATGGGCTTAGAGATGACATAGCCTTGGGCATCCAAGAAATTAAAATTTGAGACAGAGGTTGCAGTGAGCAGAGATCACGCCACTGCACTCCAGCCTGAATGACAGAGTGAGACTCCGTCTCAAAAGTAAAAATAAAGCATAAAATGAATAAATTTTCTGAATTTGATCATTGCATTGTGATTATATAAGCTAATTCCTTGTTGTTAGGAAGTACATGCTGAGGTATTGAGATGTGAATGATCAATTTACTCTCAAATGGTTCAACAGCAACATAAAGAGAGATAAAAGAAAAAAGAGAAAGAGAGCAAAAGGTGATAAAATGTTAACAAAGAGTGAATCATTGTACTATAATTCCCGGGATCCCAGGGATATGTACTCACTAGGACAGTCATTTGTCAAATTGTTTAGGAAGCAGGTTTGTAGTCTTGTGTGGGGAATTCGTCGACACCACCAGTCCCGAGTTTACGTGCAGTGGAAAATGGAGCAGTGTGGTCAGCAGTGGGAGAGCCAACTTCCGCCCTCCACCTGCTGTTCCACGTGGTGGGTCTGCACAGCCTGGCTTGTGAGCAAATCCATTTTTCTCTCTCTTTAGGACCAACATGGGCTTAGAGATGACATAGCCTTGGGCATCCAAGAAATTAAAATTTGAGGATCTCAATGATTCAAAATTGCTGCTCTCAATTAATACATGATGAAGTCATGTTGTTTTGAAAAAAGAATGATTGAGGTGACCAACAGAAGGCTTTAATGTTTGTCCCCAAGTAGGTAGGCCACCCCAGATTTCCAACCCTGGGTACATTGCATTGGCAACCTAAATCCCAAGGACTATGAACTCGGTGGTCATTCTGCAGTTTCCTCTGAGAGTATTTGTGGGTTTGGGAATCTCCTGCTGAATAGGATATTGGGTAAAATTGCTTTATGTGAGCACTAGTAAACATTTAGCTTATATTACCAAGAAAAGCAACACTGTAAGCCCAGGAAACTTAGAGCTTATCAAACGGAAGGGGATGATGGAGCAAACAGGTGAAAAGTCTGGCAGGCAGGATGAAGATCAATCAAAAAAGGGCAGCTGGCTACAGGGAAATATCATTTCACCCCCACTAGCATGGCTAAAAAAAATACATGTTGGTGAGGATACAGAGACCTTGCTGATGGTATTTTAAAATGGCATAGCTGCCTTGGAAAACAGTCTAGCAATTCCTTGAAAAGTTAAATGTAGAGTTTCCATAAGACCCAGCAATTCCATTCCTAGGTATATACTCAAGAGAAATAAAAACATATGCCCCCACAAAAACAAAACGTGTACACAAATGTTCGTTGCAGCATTATTCATGATAGCCCAAAGTGGAAACAGTCCAAGCGTCTACAAACTGATGAACCAATAAATAAAATGCAGCATATTCATACCAAGAACTTTCCTTTGGCAAGACAAAGAAATGAAATACTGATAAATGGGACAATAGGGGTAAGCGTTGAAAATGCGCTGAGTAAAAAAAAGCCAGACACAAAAGGCCACATATTGTATGATTCCGTTTATCCGAAACATCCATTAACAGGCAAATCTGTAGAGACAGAAAGTAGAAGCCGGGCGCGGTGGCTTATGCCTGTAATCCCAGCACTTTGGGAGGCTGAGGTGGGCAGATCACGAGGTCAGGAGGTGGAGAACATCCTGGCTAACATGGTGAAACCCGTCTCTACTAAAAACACAAAAAATTAGCCAGGCATGTTGATGGGTGCCTATGGTACCGGGTACTCTGGAGGCTGAGGCAGGAGAATGGCGTGAACTCGGGAGGCGGAGCTTGCAGTGAGCCGAGATTGCACCACTGCACTCCAGCCTGGGCGACAGAGCGAGACTCCATCTCAAAAAAAAAAAAAAAAAAAAAAAAAAAAAAGAAAGAAAGTAGATTACTGGCTGGCAGAGCTAGAGGGAGAGGGGTCTAGGGAGTAACTACTCATGGGTGTGTGTTTTCTTTTTGGGGTGGTGAAAATGTTCTGAAATTAGATAGTAGTGATGATTGTATAACTCTGAATACACTAAAACTACCTGAATTGTACTTTCTAGAAGGATGAATTTTATGGCATATGCACATATGCACGGCACCTAAAAAAAACCAAAAGAGGGCAGCTGGGTGTCCTGGGTTGTTCCTTGCTTCTTGTATGTGTGTTTCTGCAGTCCAGTTGAGCAGCTGTGCCTCAACCCTCAGGTCTATCCTGGTCTTGAATGCTCCTGACTGTTGCCTTCAGCCTTGGAACCACACAGCACCACAGCACAGCCTGCAAGCCTTCCTGGGAAGATTTACACCTCTAGACTGAGTCTCTGCTGCTGCACTTTCTCCTCCCTCTCAAATGAAACCGCAGTGCCTCTCTGTGTGACCTTCTCTGTCATGCAATGACTTCTCTTTCATTTCCTATAAGCCTCTGAGCCCTGCCTTCTCCTTGCCAATTTCCCTTATTCCATCTTCCTTTGGCCTTCCCCATTTGTGTAAATCTGTAGGGAAATGTTATTTAAAGACAAAACCCACTACTTACTCTTCTTTCTTAATTGCTCCTTGGGAAATGTTTGCTTCTGTGTTCTTGGTGAAGGAAAGCTTAATTTTGTCTGCTTTTATATCACTAGTCTTTTCAGATTGCACATTCTAATCAGTCACCTCTTGAATCAGGTAATTAGTTTTATTGTATCAGTCTATCCTTCAGAATTTCATTATGCAAATATAAACATGCATAAATACATTCATGTTTCCCCCCTTTTACACAAAAGGAGGCATACAGTTTTGTGCCTTGCTTTGTTTCACTTATTATGTCTGAAAACTTTTCATATCATTTTATGGAAAGCTTCCCCTTTCTTTATCAGCTGTGTGAGAGTCCAGTGTCAAGATGGACTGTGTTTGGTTTCATCAGTCTCTGTGGAAGGATCCTGGCTGACCTGCGTCTTTTGCTCTTACAAACCTTGCTGGATGACCTTACAGTCACCTTGTTGCATGCACACATAGGTAGAGCTGTAGAATAGATTCCCAGTGGGGGAGTTGCTGGGCAAAGGGTAAATCCCTTTATAATTTTGGCACACATTGCCAGAGTGCCTTCCACAGGGTTCTATCAACTGCTGGGCACTCCTGTCAGCTATAAGAATGGCTGCTTCTCCAAGCCTTTCCAATAAAATATGTTACCAACATTTGAAGCCAGGTGCAGTGGCTCATGCCTGTAATCCCAGCACCTTTGTTACTAACATTTGGGATTTCTGCAATGGTGTGCTGGTAAATGTATAACAACCACGTCTCCAAACATAACAAAACAAAACAAATCCCAAAACCAGAAAAACAAGAAGCCCTAATTGTAGTGTCTGCTGATTTCCATGGTGTAAATACTTCCACCCAGGACAACTGCAAGCTATCAACATGATGTCCCTGAACATGGAGTTGGGAAGAGATGGGCCATAGCACCTGCTGTGTAGTATTTCTACCACACAGATGCAAGAGATACAAGTAACAGGGATCCTTGTGAAACATAGTAAAATAATGAGGAATTTAAGGGTTTTTATTTCCTTTGTATTTCTATGATTTATTTAGTTATAAATGTATATAATTAAATTTTAGCAACAATCTGCATATAACGACCTACTCATAAATCCAGCTCCTGAAAATTTGGTAATTGTTCATGGTCAGCTGTCAAGAGTCAGCTCTAGCACGCTACTACAATTTGGCCAATGTGAAAGGTAGTGAATGCCATCCCAATGTAGTTGTCGTTTTTATTGTGGTTGTTTTACTTGTTTAAGGACCATTTGTATTTCCTTTTCTGTGAAATATGTGTCTGTTCTTCGCACATTTATCTACTGAGTTTTATTCTCTTGTTGATATCTGGGAGATCCTTACACATGAAGCTCCTTCTGCATTATCTTTGGTCTGTGTTATAAACTGCAGTGTTTTTTCCTGGTGTAGTTATTTATCTTTTGTGCTTGCCCATGGCATTTTTCTTTTTTTTTTTTTCTTTTTCTTTTTTTTTTGCCATGAAGTTGTTGTTGTTGTTATTGNTTTTTTTTTTTTTCTTTTTCTTTTTTTTTTGCCATGAAGTTGTTGTTGTTGTTATTGTTTCAAAATGTAGTTGAATTGTTTTTTTTTATTTTTTCTGTTTTTTTTTTTCTCTCTTCTTTTTTCTTTTTTTTGACACGGAGTCTCACTCTGTCACCCAGGCTGGAGTGGCATGTGTGACATGCAGTGGCATGCTATCTCGGCTTACCACAACCTCCACCTCCCAGGTTCAAGCGATTCTCCTGCCTCAGCCTCCCGAGTAGCTGGGATTAGAGGTGTGTGCCACCATGCCCAGCTAATTGTTTTTGTTTGTTTTGTGTTTTTAGTAGAGACAGGATTTCACCATGTTGACCAGGCTGGTCTCGAACTCCTGACCTCAAATGATCTGCCTGCCTTGGTCTCCCAAAGTTCTGGGATTACAGGTGTGAGCCACTGTGCCCAGTCCATTTTTTCTTTTATGGCGTCCAAATGTTGAATAACTAGGAACAACAGGATTAAATAACTAAATTTTTTTCTAATCACAATCAAGTTTCACATATTTAAGCAAGTTTCTTATACTCTAAGCAATCTGTACAGTTCCTGTATCTTCTTGGAGTTCATTATATTCAATTTTGTCTTTTTCTTTTGAGTCAGATTATTAGTTAAAAACCCTCTACACTTAATGATATCACAAACATGCAAAATATGTTAGAGATAGGCCTGGCACACTTCAGCTAAAAAGAAGTATGCATAGAGGTTATAAAATATTTATCAAGCATTCCATCACTAGTTCAGTGGTGGCTAACCCCACCACTTTTCTCTGACTAGTATTATTTCCTGCTGGGGAGTTTCTTCACTTATATTTGACTTCCCATGTGGGCATTGTCTTAGTAATTTTGTGTTGCTATAACAGAATAGCACAGACTAGGTAATTCATAATGAATAGATATTTATTTGGCTTATGGTTCTGGAGGCTGGGAAGTCCAATATTGAGGGACTGCATCTGATAAGGGAAGCTCTCATAGCGCAAGAAAGTTTACAGGAGAGAGAAAGAGAGGGCTGGCCTTGCTTTTATAACAAATCCACTCTCAAGATAAAGAATCTACTCCCTCAATAATGACATTAATCCATTCCTGATGGCAGAGCCCTCATGAAATAATTGCTTAAAGATGCTATTTCTCAGCACAGTTGCACTGGGGACTAAGTTCCCAATGCATGAACTTTGGGGAACACATTCAAAGCATAGTAGGCATGTACTGGCTTAGTCCTGCGTTGCTCTCTCCATTAGACTTCAAGGCCCAAAGCTCTAAGAATGATTCTGGAGTGTGGTTTGTGTTCAAGAAATATTAGTTGAGACACCACATTCAAAGGTGTGAACCCCTCAGATAGACTTTCATCTGCATCTCCACCATCCCTGACAATCTCCGTTAACATTTAGTCATCAGCCACATTTCCAGCATCACTTGAGAAAGCTGTGCATGTGGTCTACATGGTGTAGTCTCAGAATACCGTCATGTGGAAAGTTCTAACTCGGTGTATCTAAAAGCCACTTGACCACTTACAGTGAGCTTTTATTTCTAGCATCTCATTTTTGGTTCTGACTTTAGAAATGTGAAAACCAGATCTCAGATATGATATGCAATTTACCCACAGTTACCTCATTGCGACTCTGGCTTCTAGTAGTGCATCTGGCACATAGTAAGTCCTCAGTAAAATGAAGAGCATTTGAGATGACATGATTTTTCCAACTCCCAATCCAGGGCTCATGTCACTGTCCTATTACAGGCATGACCCGAGATGGTGGTGGCTGGATAGTTTCCTTCCAAGGTACTCTTTATGGGGTAGACATGAAAGGCAGTGATCACTCATGCCAACACCCTATGCTTGTAACCTGGTCTCTCCCTGGCTGGTAGGCCTTATTGTGTCAACAGTTACCATTAGAAAAGCATATGATAAGTATAACAACTACAAAATGTTGAGGGCATATTATATACCAGTTAATGTGCTATGTGTTCAATCCTCATCCAACTCTGTCTGATGTTAATATTATTACTGTCATTTTATAGGGATAGGGATGAAAATTGAGGTGCAGAGAGGTTATAAGACTTGTCCAAGACCAGACAGAGGCAACAGTAGAGCCAGGTGGAAATTCATGATCACAATGCTCTTTGTCTGTGGGGCATGGAGTTGCCCAATATATTATTGTTTTACAATCTTCAGACACAGTGTCCTTGCTTGACAGGAGGCATGTTCCTTTATGTTGCAGGAAATGCATTGAACCTGAATAACTCTACAGGAGAGCTCTCATCCCTCCTTCCAGGCCATCCCTGCTCTCAGTCTGCACCTCCCGTTTTTTGATCAAGACAGCCTTGGAGTTCTCTGTGTCTGCGGAAGGAAGGAGACGGAGCTTGTTTTTCACTTTTGCTGCCATTATTAATTATTTTTAGGAAAGCATTGTGTCTTTTGAGAGAAGATTGTAAGCGCTGGGAGAATAAATGGACCTTAGAGTGAGCCGTGTATGCTCCAGACTTCCCCAGCTTGATGAACAGCTTCCTGACCAGTGGCTGGCAGTCCCTGGTCTTATTGGACGGACACTGGCTGGGGGCCAATGTCTGAGTTGAATGGTGAGGACCGGACAGTGCTTCTTCCCAGCCAGTGTGGCAATGAGCCCACTGTTGAAAAGGCGCCTTGGCTTGGGAAAACACATCGCACTTTAGCTGTTGGCATCTGCAGCAGGGACCTGAGGCTGGAGTCACTGCCAGGCACTTTCTGGGAGGCCTGGCTTTCCAGCAAGGCCTGCTTCACGTTCTCAGGAGAACCAGACCCAGCACAGGAAATGCCCTATTGCCCAAGAGGAAACTCCATGTCTAAGAACTGATATAATTAGAAGACTGATAAAAATTAGAATGAGAAGGGGAGGGCCTAAATGAAGGGTCATGGGGTTTACTTTTTTTTTTTTTAAAAAAAACCCTTCTTCCTGCCCTTCTCTGAATATGAATATACTACATGCTCATCCAAGAAAACTTTGACAAGCAAATACAAATTTCTTCCAATCATTTCACCCAGAAATTTAACTTCTAGTATTTTTAAAGGGGTGTCTTTTGTATGCCAAACTTCTCCTATTTTTAAATAATATATCATGACAATCATTTTATTTTGTAAATTGGACCTCAGGTGCAGGAAACTGGTTTAATTGTGACCTATGATTCATAGTGCATGTATTAGTCCATTTTCATGCTGCTGATAAAGTCATACCCGAGACTGGAAAGAAAAAGAGGATTAATTGGACTTACAGTTCCACATGGCTGGGGAGGCCTCAGAATCATGGTGGGAAGCAAAAGGCACTTCTTACATGGTGGCAGCAAGAGAAAATGAGGAAGAAGCAAAAGCAGAAGCCCCGATAAACCCATCAGATCTCGTGAGACTTATTAACTATCAGAAGAATAGCATGGGAAAGACTGGCCCCCATGATTCAATTACCTCCCTGCTGGGTCCCTCCCTCAACATGTGGGAATTCTAGAACATACAATTCAAGTTGAGATTTGGGTGGGGACACAGCCAAACCATATCATTCTGCCCTTGGCGCCTCCCAAATCTCATGTCCTCACATTTCAAAACCAGTCATGCCTTCCCAACAGCTCCCCAAAGTCTTAACTCATTTCAGCATTAACCCGAAAGTCCACAGTCCAAAGTTTCATCTGAGACAAGGCAAGTCCCTTCTGTCTATGAGCCTGTAAAATCAAAGGCAAGCTAGTTACTTCATTGATACAATGGCAGTACAGGTATTGGGTAAATATAGCAGTTCCAAATGAGAGAAATTGGCCGAAACAAAGGGGTTACAGGGCCCATGCAAGCCTGAAATCCAGTGGGGCAGTCAAATTCTAAAGCTCCAAAATGATCTTCTTTAACTCCAGGTCTCACATCCAAGTTATGCTGATGTAAGAGGTGGGTTCCCATGGTTTGGGGAACCTGTGATTTTACAAGGTACAGCCTCCCTTCAGGCTACTTTCACAGGCTTCCATTGAGTGTCTGCAGCTTTTCCAGGTGCATGGTGCAAGCTGTCAGTGGATCTACCATTTTGGGGTCTGGAGGACGGTGGCTTTCTTCTCACAGCTCCACTAGGTAGTGCCCCAGTAAGGACTCTGTGTGGGGGCTCCAATCCCACATTTCCCTTCTGCACTGCCCTAGCAGAGGTTCTCCATGAGTGCCCCACCCCTGCAGCAAACTTCTGCCTGAGGATACAGGCATTTCCATATATCTTAAAGATCTAGGTGGAGGTTCTCACACCTCAGTTCTTGACTTCTGTGCACCCACAGGCTCAACATCACATGGAAGCTGCCAAGGTTTGGGACTTCCACCCTCTGAAGCCACGGCCTGAGCTGTATCTTGGCCCCTTTCAGCCATGGCTGGAGTGGCTGGGTCACAGTGCACCAAGTCCCTAGGCTGCACACAGCACAGGGACCCTGGACCCAGCCCAAGAAACCACTTTTTCCTCCTGGGCCTCCAGGCCTGTGATGGCAGGGGCTGCCATGAAGGTCTCTGACATGGCCTGGAGACATTTCTCCAAGGTCTTGGGGATTAACATTAGGCTCCTTGCCACTTAGGCAAATTTCTGCAGGTGGCTTGAATTTCTCTGCAGAAAATGGATTTTTCTTTTTTATTGCATAGTCAGCCTGCAAGTTTTCCAAACTTTTATGCTCTGCTTCCTTTATAAAGTTGAATGCCCTTAACAGTACCACAGTCACCTGCTCAGTGCTTTGCTGCTTAAAAATTTCTTTTTCCAGATACCCTAAATCATCCTTCTCAAGGTCAAAGTTCCAGAAATTTCTAAGGCAGGGGCAAAATGCCATCAGTCTCTTTGCTAAAACACAACAAGAGTCACCTTTACTCCAATTCCCAAAAAGTTCCTCATCTCCATCTGAGACCACCTCAGCCTGGACCTTATTGTCCATATCGCTACAGCATTTTGGGCAAAGCCATTCAACAAGTCTCCAGGAAGTTCCAAGCTTTCCCACATTTTCCTATCTTCTTCTGAGCCCTCCAAACTGTTCCAACCTCTGCCTGTTACCCAGTTCCAAAGTCGTTTCCATATTTTGGGGTGTCTTTTCAGCAATGCCACACTCTACTGGTACCAATTTACTATATTACTCCATTTTCACACTGCTAATAAAGACATACCTGAGACTGGGAAGAAAAAGAGGTTTAACTGGACTTACAGTTCCACATGGCTTGGGAGGCCTCAGAATCATGGCAGGAGGCAAAATGCACTTCTTACGTGGCCGCGGCAAGAGAAAATGGGGAAGATGCAAAAGCGGAAACCCCTGAGAAACCTGTCAGATCTTGTGAGACTTATTAACTATCATGAGAATAGCATGGGAAAGACCAGCCCCCATGATTCAATTACCTCCCTCTGGGGTCCCTCCCACAACAAGTGAGAATTCTGGGAGAGACAATTCAAGTTGAGATTTGGGTGGGGACACAGCCAAACCATATCAGTGCACTCTCATCATTTGACCATGCAATGCATATTTTTAATAATAAACATCTCCATCCAATATGAAAACTCAGTCTGTAACTGTGATTTATAAAACCTTTGGCTCAATCTTTTTCCTACAACTACACTTATCTTTTTTTTTTTTTTTTTTTTTTTTTTTTTTTGAGACGGAGTCTCACTGTGTCTCCCAGGCTGGAGTGCAGTGGCGCAATCTCGGCTCACTGCAAGCTCCGCCCCCCGGGTTCACGCCATTCTCCCGCCTCAGCCTCCCGAGTAGCTGGGACTACAGGCGTCCGCTACCGCGCCCAGCTAGGTTTTTGTATTTTTAGTAGAGACGGGGTTTCACCGTGTTCGCCAGGATGGTCTCGATCTCCTGACCTTGTGATCCACCCGCCTCGGCCTCCCAAAGTGCTGGGATTACAGGCTTGAGCCACCGCGCCCGGCCAACTACACTTATCTTTATCTACCTTTTATTTTTATTTTTTGCTAACTTGAGCACATTCTATACATGCCCCCTCTGTATGCCTCTCAGCAGGTTTACGGTGGTGGAATTTCATCACTCAGATAGCTTTCCACTACACTGCCCTTTGGATCCCGAAGTGGACTGTCCATTTATCTCTTTCTGTGTGAGGGAAGTCAGGGTTAGGAGAGTCATCTGTATATGCCTCCATATTTATCTCTGGTTCTTTAGCAAAACCACCCTGAAACCCAGGCGGATGTCAAATCAGCTTGTCCTTGAGGGTCTCTGCTAAAGGAGAGGCCACAGTGGCCACTGCAGCCTCCATAAATCGCTGTGGTCAAGAATGCGTCTTGCCATCAGACCAACCACCACCTGATATGTGAAATTCACATTTGTTAATTATTTGCTAGAAATCTAAGAAGCTGTTATTTATTGTCATGTAGTTGAAAGCCTCTTTCTGCCTTCTCCAGAATTCACTTTTCTTTCTATCTTGCTTCTGATCATTGTTTTTATCCTTTGACTGTTCTTTTGTAGTTCTTTTCTTTATTCCTGAGTTTCTTTTAAGTTGCAGATGAGGATTTTGGCTATGTCCACACCCCAGAATTCACCAGGAAGGTAACTTATGGCTTGCCCAAATCCAACCAAACTGTTCTCAAATGCAGGAGGAGAACTCTCCCCTTCCCCTCTACCCCCACCCCCTCATTTCTTCTCTTACAGGCTTTTCTAGCTCTTTTCCACCCCATACCCCTTCTGTCTCTCCTTCCATCCTGGGGTTTGTGGTAGAGGACTACCCAGTTGCAGATGAGTCACATGCCTTATCCAGTGAAAATATTGTCTTATGGATGCCAAGAACAACTCGTGAATGTACAAACTATGTTTGATGCTCATTTGAGATTGATAGATATCAGGCGAATAATAAAAGTTTCACAAGATTGCTACAAATAAATAATTTTAAAAACAAAATAAAACAAACCAAAGCAAAAAACAAACAAACAAAAACAATATTTGCTGTTATGATTAGCATTTTTGCTAAAGTCAGCTTGGGCTTTTGGCTTTCCAGACACTCTCATTGCAGGTGTTTGGAGCTCAGTTCTGTTCCTCCAGGCGTGTGCGCTCTCCTTGACCCCACCTTTTGTGCATGTGCTGTCCTTGTCTGAAACCAGCCTGGAGCTCCCTACACAGATGTGTCAAGGTCAGACCAGGTCAAGGCTGAGTGCAGAGAAAGGAGCTGCTCTAGGAGGCCCACAAGGAATTTTGTTGGATCTGTGAGCTCAGTGTATGCTCCAGCCCCTCTGACATATCCAGAGGAGACAGACTTGAGTGTGGGCCCAGTGCTGCCACTTATTAGCTGTGTAAACTTGGAAAAGTCAATTAATTTTGCATAAGTCTAGTGCAATAAAATAAGAGTCTCCAAGTCATTACCCCGTTGTCATGGATTACATGAGATCAAGCGTGTAATATGTCACCATGATAACTGGCAAAAATAAGTGCTTAGTAAATGCTGATCATTCTTCTTCTTAACATCATCATCATCATCATCATCATCATCATCAACAACAACAACAACACTAGGTCCAAGCACCAGCCCTGGCCAGGGCCAATAGGCACTGTGTAGGTTGCGGGCTACCCACTCAGTCTGGATGCTGGTTTCCTGTTCTCCTGCTCCTGTCTTTGCTCTTGACCTGTTTTCTCCTTGCCTCTGCAAAGGACTCTGCTGCTGCTTGTGCCGTCTCCTCAAGGTTGGACCCCAGGATGCTGACCTATAGCTAGTACCTTCCAGCTACCTCTTCAACACCCCTGCATAACTTGAACTCTGGTGACCTGCTCTGCTGCAGGCTCCGAGTCCCCCAGGTGCATTTTCCTGTCCTTGCTCCTACCATGGGCTCAGACAGTGAGTGCCTTGAAGGCAGGAATAGGGAGTCCTCAGCCAACTCCCTGGCCCCTGACAGGCAGCTGGCTGCAGGAGGTCCTCCACTACTTGTTAGTCAAATGCATGAAACATTGAATGAAGGTAAGAAGGTGAGATAGCCAGCTGTGGTGGCTCAGCCTGTAATCTCAACACTTTGTGAGGCTGAGGTAGGCAGATTGCTTGAGCCCAGGGGTTCAAGACCAGCCTGGGCAATGTGGCAAAACCCTGTCTCTACAAAAAAAATTAAAAATTAGCCAGGCATAGTGGTGTATGTCTACAGTCCCAGCTACTCCGGAGGCTGAGGTGGGAGGATTGCTTGAGCCTGGGAGGCAGAGGTTACAGTGAGCTGAGATCTCACCATTGCTCTTCAGCCTGGGTGACAAAAAAGAGACCCTGTCTCAATAAATAAATAAATAAATAAATAAATAAATAAATAAAGAGATAGACAGGAACCTTTTCCTTTGTTGAATTCAGGTTGAGTAGGATGTTCCTTTCTTTTTTCTTTTTCTTTCTCTTTTTCTTTCTTTCTTTTTTTCTTTTTCTTTCTTTTTTCTTTCTTTCTCTCTCTCTCTTTCCCTCCCTCCGTCCCTCCCTCCCTCCCTCCGTCCCTCCCTTCCTTCCTTCCTTCCTTCCTTCCTTCCTTCCTTCCTTCCTTCCTTCCTTCCTTCCTTCCTTCCTTTTTCCTTTCTTTCTTGACAAGATCTCACCCTGTCATGCAGGCTGCAGTGCAGTGGCACAATCATAGCTCACTGCAGCCTTCAGCTCTCAAGCTTAAACTAACCTCCCACCTCAGCTTTCCAAGTACCTGGGACTCTAGGAGCAAGTCACCATGCCTGGTGGATGTTCTTTTCTATTGAAAGTCTAGAGTAATTCATGGCCAATACTTAATTTTAGCAGCTTTGTTTCTTTTGAATGAGCCCTCAAGCCAAAAATGTATCCATCTTTTAATAGTTTCATTTATTTCCTTTGAAATCACTTCAACTGGATTCAATGCAATGCATTTGAACAGATATTTACACAGTGTGTTGGGCATTGTTATGGGCACATGACTGAGAAGAGAACAGTCAAGGTTCCTGCCCTGGACAGAACTAAAATTTTACCAAGAAGAGAGATGCTGAGCACCTAATTAATAAATACACAGGGTAATTTCATTTTAATAAGAGTTTCCAAAGCAATTATCATCGCCACCAAAGAATCAGGGTAGGTTCCTGGGCCTTGACTAGTGTGCGTGTGGGGGTGGTGGTGGGGAGGAGTGCATGTGTGTATCTTGGGGAGGAGATGAGGCCTGAATAAGAAGGGGGAAAGGCATTGGCCAGCTTTAAAGGCACTGCAGTATCAGTTGAGCAAGTGCTTTTGATAAATTACTCTCTTCTGGAGCTCTGTACTTTTTCTGGTGTGGATAAGCTATCTAACATCCAAAGCAAACTCATCTTAAACCAAGAATTCAAACAAATGATAATAAAGATGGTAGAATGCCAATTCCACTCCATTTGAAAGAGATGAACAAAAGAAAATGGTAGGTGTTGCTTGCAGGAGTGTGATAATAGTGTTGCTCTTCTAAACTGGCAACTTTATGCATAGATTATCAGAGCCACAAGATTTTACTTTGTGGAATAAGAAACGATCGCACTGAAAATAATAAAATTCAGCATTGGAGGTTTTCTGTCCTTTATAAATGTTTTTCAAAGACTGAACCACAAGAACAGCTTGAGTGATAACAAGCTTTTCAGAAGGAACTCTGGAAATGAATATGGTGCAGATGATAGAGCAAGACTTTCAGCAGGAAGAAGCCCAGGAACTGGGAAAACGCAAGTCTTTACTTCAGAATCACCCCATAGCCTCCAAGTAGTGTGTTGCAGGTTGAATCTAGCTGAAAATGGCATAAAACAGAATATTAATAGCTATATCCACATATCACTAAACAGGACATTCCTGATGTTTCTGAATATAAGGAGATTATAAATTAAAAGGATTCTGAAAAACTACAGACATTGATGCAAGTTTCTAGTTTCGATCAGGATAATATCACATCTCACCTCAAACAAAAGGCATTTTCTTCAGAAAGGAACTTAAAAAAATGGCCTTTATTCTATACTTGCTTATGGTTCTGGTTTAAAAACAAAAACAGGTTCCAGAAAACTATTTATTCAGACAAAGACCCAGCCCCACATTCCTCTTGAGGATCCCAATGAATGTGGCACTGACAATATGAATGGTTTACCGTCCATGAGATTGCATTGAGGGGGAAAATATTCTTAGAAATAAAAATTTAAAAAAAGAAAATCTGATGTAAATTGACCAAGGGTTTTAAAAAATCTGTCAATCTCATATCCTATATCTAGCAAAAATATCCTTCAGAAATGAATGAAAAATTAAGGCATTCTCAGATAAAAGGAAAATAAGAAAATTTGTCACCAGCATTAAAGAATGACTAAAGGAATGTCTCTAAACAGAAAGTGAATAATAACAAAGGGAAGTTGGAACTTCAGGAAGGAAGTAAAACAATGCAATGGTTAAGAATTCTCCTCAAGAGTTTAAAAAAATATGTTGAAGCAAAAACATATAACATCATCTGGTGAGGTGTTCAGTGTCTGTAGTGGAAATATTTATTTAACACATTTGTATTTTAAAGGGGGAGGGTAAACAACTTAAATGAAAGTCAGGTTTCTATACTTCACTTGAAGAGGTAAAATGCTGATACAGTTAGCTGTGACATATTATGTATATAATTATAATATCTAGGGAAACCAGTAAAAAAACTATGTGAAGAGATATATCAAACATGTACTATACATATTTATGTATGGGTTATATATGTATATACATATATATGTATGGGTTAGTATACATACATAGCTTTCCTTACTCTGTCACCTGAGACGACAAAGAAGCAATGACATCCTGCTAACAATTAGCACACTGGGCACACAGATCTTGGTTTCTAACACCATTCACCAATAAAACAAATCAGGGCTCCTTGAAGAAATGACTGATTCCAGGCCTCGGAGGGAAAATACATGAGATGAACCTGGAGCATTTTGTAGTGCCAGAATGTAAGGAAATGGGGTGTGTGTGTGTGTGTGTGTGTGTGTGTGTGTGTGAAGGGACACAGGAGCCAACCAAAAGAGCTCTCAATGGTCAAACTTGGAATAATTAGAGCAAGAAAATAATAAAGTAGTAACATATTGTCACCCAAAATAAATATCCATGAGTTCACAGTGATATAAACAAATACTTGAATAAATAAATGGGGGAGAAGAGACAACTCTCCCTTATGAAGAATTGGAAATAGTTAATACAGATACTACAGCCTGAAGGAGAAGTGTAAGTTCTCAGTCCTTAGGTATGGGCCTACATAGTGTTTTTCTTCCAAAGAGTATAGAATAGATAGGGGGTAGGGGAAAGTAACTTTACGCTGGAGACACCTGACAAGCACTACTTCAACCAGGTGATCACGGTCAACACCTGCTGTGATAAATCATGGTGTGAGTATGTACCCTGGATACGATGTGAGGAAAATGACACTTCACCTCTTTACCCATTACCCTTGCCAAATCATGAAAAAAGCCTCAGGCGAATTTCAATAAGGGGGCATCATAGAATACATTGAATATAGAATAATACCTAACCAGGACTCTTCAAAATTGTCAAGGTCATAAAAATCAGGAAAAGTCTGAGAAACTATCACAACCAAGAGGAGCCTGAGGAGATGTGATGACTAAACACAATAAGTATCCTGGATGGGATCCTGGAACACAGAAAGATGTTAGGTAAAACTAAGGAAATCTAAATAAGATATAGACTTTGGTTAATAATAATGTATAAATATTGGTTCATTAATTGAAACAGTCATACTAATTAATATAAGATGTTAATAAAATGGGACACTGAGTGAGCATATATATGGGAACTTTCTGTTCTACCGTCTCATTTTTTTTAAACTTAAAAAAATAAAGTATGTTAAAACATTATAGATAAATCAAAGTAGAAGTCTAAAAATGCTCGAGAATGCAAGTAAGGGAAAAATAGGAATGAGAAACTGAATGAACAAACAGAAAATAAAGAATAAAATGGCAGACGTAAGCCCACCTAACATATCGGTAATTGCTTCATATCTTATGGTACAAGGCTAAAAAGTAAGCTCCAATATTATATATGCCTATGTGGGAAAACGGAGAGGGCTTCACATGGTCTAACTGCAAGTTCCATACCCCGATGCCCCTGTAGATAAGGTCCCTTAGCCAAACCACATTCCTGATTGTGGAAACCAGGCGTGGAGCCTGCTTATCCCTGAATAGCGGGCTTCATTCAGATCCTTGCCAGCTCACAGGATGATTCAAACAAGCTGATCACATCCTTCTGCAGAAACCAGGAGTCACCCCGTCCTCTTGTTATTACAGAGCCTGCCTCCCACAGCGCTTGCTTGTTCCCTCTGCTCCTGAGTGCAACCCCTGTGGCCCTGCGTGACATGCTGTCCCCTTCCCCAGACTGTGAATGTCTGTGATTAACAAACTGCACTTGATCTCATCTGTCCAATGTTGTGTGTCATATGTTCAGCCATTCCCATGACCCTAGAATAGGAATCTCTCACCAGTGGGCTTAAGGGTCTAAATTAAACACAATTCAGTACAAATGGTCTAAATTCAACAACTAAAAGACAGAAATTGACAAGATAGATAAAGAACAAAAAACATGAAACAACTATATGCTTTTCGTAAGATAATTGTATTAAATTTAACTGTATAGGAAAGTTGAAAGTAAAAGGATGAAGAAATATATTATGGAAACATTAAATTTTAAAAAGAAAATATGTTAATATCAGATAAAGTAGGCTTCAGAGCAAAGATTACCATGGATAAAGAGGGATATTGCATAATAAGAAAAGGGTCAATACACCAAGAACTTAGGAATTCTAAAGGTAAATGTACCAAACAATAGAGCTTTTAAATAAATAAAGCAAAACTGATAAGGCCGAAAAGATAAATAGACAAATACATGATTATAGTAGAGGTCTTCAACATCCTACTTTTATCTCAGCAATTTGTAAAAGTACTATACAGACATTCAACAAGTGTATGGAACTGCACAACACCATCAACCAACAGAATCAGATTGACATTTATATTTCATTCAATAAAAGCAGAATACATATTTTTCCCAAGTACCCAGGGAATGTGCACTCAGATCAGATTATGGGTCATGAAACAAATGTCAACACACTTAAATCAATTGAGATCATACGGAGTGTGTTCTCTGACCACAATGGAATAAAACTAGAAATCTGTAAGAAAACAGTGAAATCTCAGGACACTTGGAAACTCACTGGTCAAATAGATAGTCTCAAGGGAAATGTAAAAGAATCTTACTTTTTAATGAAAATAAAAAACACAAAATATCAAAATTTGTGGGATACTATTGAAGCAGTGCTGAGAGGGAAATTTATAACAAGAATGTTTATAATAGAAAAGGGGAAAGATTTCAAACCAGTCATCTAAGTTCTTATCATCCACAGAAAAAGAACAGCAAATAAACCCAAAGCAAGCAGAAAGAAGAAAATAATAAAGATAAGAGCAGAAATAAAGTTGAAGACAGAGAAATAATAAAGAAAAATCAGTGAAACAAAAGCTAATTATTTGAAAAGATCGATAAAATTGTTAAACTTCTGGCAAGACTTACGAAGATAGAAATAAAGAAGACACATATTATACATATTGGAAATAAAACAGTGGATTTAGCTACAACTCTTGCCGTTATAAGAAGGGGACATTAAGAATAAATTTACATAACCAGTTCAACAACTTAGATGAAACAAGCTGCTTCTTCAAAATACATGAGCTACTTCAACTTACCAGTATGAAATAGAAAACTTGAATATTTCTGTAACCATTAAAGAAATGGAACCTATAGTTTAAAAGCTTCACTCCTTGGTTTCACTCAAGAATCCTACTGAACATTTAAATCATGAGTTTAGGCTGGGTGTGGTGGCTCCCGTCTGTCATCTCAGCATTTTGGGAGGCTGAGGTGGGTGGATCATCTGAGGTCAAGAGTTCGAGATCAGCCCGGCCAACATGGCGAAACCCTGTCTCTACTAAAAATACAAAAATTAGCTGGGTGTGGTGGCAAGTACCTATAATCACAGCTACTCGGGAGGCTGAGGCAGGAGACTTGAATTTGGTGGGGTGGAGGATGCAGTGAGCTGAGATCACACCACTTTACTCCAGCCTGAGGGAAAGAGCAAAACTCTGTCAAACAAAACACAACAAAACAAAACATGAGTTTAAACATAAAACTTAAAAATATACAATGTTGGCCGGGCGCGGTGGCTCAAGCCTGTAATCCCAGCACTTTGGGAGGCCGAGACGGGCGGATCACGAGGTCAGGAGATCGAGACCATCCTGGCTAACATGGTGAAACCCCGTCTCTACTAAAAAAAAATACAAAAAACTAGCCGGGCGAGGTGGCGGGCGCCTGTAGTCCCAGCTACTCCGGAGGCTGAGCCAGGAGAATGGCGTAAACCCGGGAGGTGGAGCTTGCAGTGAGCTGAGATCCGGCCACTGCACTCCAGCCCGGGGCTACAGAGCAAGACTCCGTCTCAAAAAAAAAAAAAAAAAAAAAAATACAATGTTTAGAAAGAAACACAGGAGAAAATCTTTGGGACCTAAGGCTAGACAGAGTTCTTAGACATGACACCAGCAGCACCATCCATAAAGAGAGAAGAAAAAGTCAATATACTACACTTCATTATAATTAAAAACTTTTGTGGTCTAAAAGACTCAGTGAAGAGGATGAAAAGACAAACTGCAGACTGGGAGAAATTATTTTCAAATCTGTATCTTTTTTTGTTGTTGTTTTTTGTTTTTTTAGATGGAGTCTTGCTCTGTTGCCAGGCTGGAGTGCAATGGCACAGTCTTGGCTCACTGCAACCTCTGCCTCCTGGGTTCAAGCGATTCTCCTGCCTCAGCCTCTGGAGTAGCTGGGACTATAGGGGTGCACCACCAAGCCCAGCTAATTTTTGTATTTTTAGTAGAGACAGGGTTTCACCGTGTTGGCCAGGATAATCTCGATCTCTTGACCTCGTGATCCACCCACCTTGGTCTCCCAACGTGCTGGGATTACAGGCGTGAGCCACCATGCCCAGCCTCAAATCCATATCTTACAAAGACCTTATACCTACAATATGTAAAAATTTATCAAATCGAACAGTAAAAAGACAAGAACAAAAATGAAGAATCCCATCAGAAAATGAGGGGAAAATATGCACAAGAATTTCACCAAAAAGACTATACAGATGGTAAAGAAGTGCAGGAAAGAATGTTCGATATCACTAGCCTTTAGCCTTTTAAAACCACCATGAGATATTGCTACACACCAATCAGAGTTGCTAAAATTAAAAAAAAAAATTATAACACAAAATGCTGGCAAGGGTGTGGAGAAACTGGATCACACCTACATTGCTGGTTAGAACAAAAAATATAGTCATTCAGAGAACAGTTTGGCAGTTTCTTTAAAAACTAAATATACAATTGCTGTTTGACCTGGAAATTGCATTCCTGTGCATTTATTGCAGTGAAATGAAAATGTATGTTCACATGAAAACCTGTACAAGAATGTTTATAGGAGCTCTATTCATAATAGCTAAAAACTGAAAAGAAGCCAGAGCCCTTTAGTGGGTTAAACAATACATATCATGGAATACTACTCAGCAATAAAAAGGAACCAACGATTGATACAAAACTCTGGTTAATCTTGAGAATTACATTAAGTGAAAAAAAGCCAATCCTCAAAAGTTACATACTATATTACTCTATTTATATAACATTTTTAAAAAGGACAAAGTTACAGAAATGAAGAACAGATTAGTGGTTGCCAGGGGTTGAGAACAGATTAGTGGTTGGTGGGACAGGAGTGAAGTGGGGTGGTGGCAAAAGGGCCACATGAGGGATGCTTGTGGGGATGTAACTGATTCATAGCTTGACTTTCTTTTTGTTTGTTTGTTTGTTTGTTTTAGATGGAGTCTTGCTCTGTCACCCAGGATGGAGTGCAGTAGTGCAATCTCAGCTCACTGCAACCTCCGCCTCCCAGGTTCAAGTGGTTCTCCTGCCTTAGGCCTCCCGAGTAGCTGGGGTTACAGGCGCCCACTACAACTCCTGGCTAATTTTTTGTATTTTTAGTAGAGACAGAGTGTCACCATGTTGGCCAGGCTGGTCTCAGACTCCTGATCTCAGGTGATCCACCCGCCTCAGCCTCCCAAAGTTCAGGGATTACAGGCATGAGCCACTGCACCTGGCCAATAGCGTGACTTTCAATAATAGTATTCTTGCTGTGGTATTGTACTACAGTTTTGCAAGCTATTACCAGTAGGGGAAATTTGGTTAAGAACATGTGGCATTTCAATTATTTCTTACAACTGCCTATGAATCTACAGTTACCCCAAATTAAGTGTAATTTAAAAAAAATACTGGAAAAGAACAACCCCTTCGCCCCATGCAGATATTTTCATCTATTTTGGTTGTATTTATTTGGTATTGACTTCCACATTTTATATAGTATGTTTTGATTGCTAATCTATGATTTATTTATTTATTGAAGACAATTTTAGCTAGATCTGTATCTATTGACAGTCTTTATGGTAGAGTTTACTTATTGTAGCGGCATTTTAATTTAAAATTTAATTACTGTTGCTTTGTTTCCTTCTGGTTTCTGCATGATTTCCGCTGCGTCTTTTGTGTTCTCTTTGTTTGTTTTGGAGTTTCTCACATTGAGAGATTTTTCTCATTGTTGGGTAACCATGACTCTATCTTCTTGTTTAAGAATTAGGGGCTGGGCACGGTGGCTAACGCCTATAATCCCAGCACTTTGGGAGGCCGAGGCGGGCAGATTATCTTAGGTCAGGAGTTTGAGACCAGCCTGGAGGGCGGAGAAACTGGCTGTTGCATTAGTCCGTTCTCACACTGCTATAAAGAATTAACTGAGACTGGGTAATTTATGCAGAAAAGAGGTTTAATTGACTCAGAGTTCTGGAGGCTGTACAGGAAGCATAGCTGGGAGGCCTCAGGAAACTTACACTCGTGGCAGAAGGACAAAGGGGAAGCAAGCACATCTTCATGCTGTGGCAGGAGATGGTGAAAGAGAAAGCACTACACACTTTTAAACAACCAGATCTCGTGAGGACTCTCTCACTATCATGAGAACAGCAAGGAGGAATTCTGCCCCCATGATCCAGTCACCTCCCACCAGGCTCTCCCCCAGTATTGGGGATTGCAATTCAACATGAGATTTGGGTGGGGACACACAGCCAAACCATACCAGCTGTTACCTCATGTTCCTCATTTCATGGAAGGTCAGATAACAACTTAGTTCCAGTTTGGTGGAATTGTAGCATAGATACTTCTGTTTTGATTTTTAGTCTGGCTGTTGGGGCATAGTGAAGGGGCTTACTGGGGGCCCTGTGTGTTTTGTCTGGTGACCCTCCGGTTTCTCAGCGCCATGCATTTGCTCCTCCTAGCCTCTGCAGTCACCTTTGCTGGCTGTGGCAGTGTGAGGGTGTGAAGGCTGCAGATTCTTAGAGGGGGATTATTCCAGGCTTTCCTGTGTTCATGACTCTCACATCCCGTCTTGGGCAAGGCCAGGCTAGAGTCCACTGGCTCCACTCGGGCTCTCTTTCCCAGACCCCGACACCTCTGTCAGCCTTGTTGTAGGTCCTCTTTTGATTGCTATTGCCTTGGGCCTGGACAGTTTATAAACCAAGCTTGCCAAGAGGCAAGAGTGAAGAGGTCTGCTAAATAGGGAAAGAGCTTGGAGTCTCCTGGGCCATGTGCTCAGTGCACGAGTTCCTACAGGTGGGTAGTCCTGTTTGGGATAGTTCAGACACACCAGAGTAGGAAGTGAGGGTCCCATGCTGGCCACCTTTCTTCTTCATCTCCCTCTTCTCATGCCTCCCTGCCACCACCCAACATTTTCAGCCTGGAGAAATTCCAAGTAAACCCCTTGCTCAGGGCTGGGAATCCAGTTGGCAGTTCGGGAGGCGGTGGGGTCAGAGTTACTGCTTCTTTCCAGGCCTTTCCAGAGGTTCTGCTGCTCCCCCAGTACCCCTTCCATTGTGCTCCAGTGCTGGCCTTCCAGCACGTTCCCATAGTTAGATTCTTTTGGGGACTGTTGTAGGCACATCCCTGAAATTCCCAAGGGATCTCCCCCTGGCCAGTGTACTTCCTTTTCTCAAGGTATGTGGGAACAGGAGCTGTCTGCTGGGATTAGCAGCCCACATGATTTCCCAGTCTCTCTCAGGACCTGTTTCCTGTTGGGAGCCCCTGAGCTCTGAGACATGTAGTTCCCAAGTCCTTGCAGCAGTGGGTGTGGTGGAGGCCCAGGCTGACTCTCCTAGGTGGCGGGCTCTCGGGGGCAGGCTCTTCCCAGGCCGGGGACAGGCTGGGGGTGGCGGGCTCTTGGGGGTGGGCAGGATCTCCTTGGGTGAGGGGGGTTTCCTGGGGGTTCGGCTCTGAGGAAGGAGTTCTGAGGAGGGGGCAGACTGTCCGAGGGAGGTGGGCTCTGGGGGTGGGGAGCAGGTTCTCCTGGGTGGGTCTCTCCTGGAGCCAGTTGTCCCGGGGGGCAGCGCTCTTGGCCACAGTTCTTTCCTCCACAGCAACATCCAGGTGCAGAGGTGCTGGAGCTGCCAGTACCAGTTTGCCAGAGCTGGCTTCAAGATCTTCAGGAACTTTTTTGGCCTGGTTGTTAACCAGAGCAACTATTAAAAATTGTATAAACCTCAGGTAAAAAATTATATCACACACAAAAGTAATGGATGCACAAAATTTATACTACCTTTTTATGGCATTTTACCATTTCCTGTGCCCTTGAGGCTTTTTACGTTATGGTACCCGTGTGGTGGAAACACCGTACTGGGTGACGGGGTGGCTGCGCTTCTCTCCCCAGTTCCTACTTCTGTGGGGGTATTTTACCATGGAAATCAGCAAATCATGCTTAGTTATTTGGACAGCTGGTTATTAAACATTTACCAGCACACCATTACCTGAGTTCTATCAGCTTATTAAATTAAAAAATAAATGGAGTCCTTTAATCACATTGTTCTCATTTTATTTTATTTTTTATTATTTTTTAGAGACAGGCTCTTGCTGTGTTGCCCCGGCTGGAGTGCAGTGGTACAATCATAGCTTACTGTAGCCTGGAAATTCTGGGCTCAAGTGATCCTCTTGTCTTAGCCTCCTAAGTAGCAGGGACTACTGATGCTTTCACCATGTCTGGCTAATTTTTTTTTTTTTTTTAATGCTTTTTTGTGGAGATGGGTCCTTTGTTTATTGCCCAGGCTGGTGTTGAACTCCTGGCAAGAGATGCAAGTGACCCTTGCATCTCAGCCTCCGGAAGTGCTGGGATACAGGAATGAGTCATCGTGTCCGGCCTAATCACATTGTCCAAGCATTGTGCAAATCAATGGAAGCTTAGCTCACAACACTCCTGGTTTAAATGCAGGCACACTTCCCCTCTGCCTGGCCCTGACTCCTGCTGCCGTCTCCTCCTCAGTTCTCTGGCAGCTCATCCCCCTTACCCACTCTACTCCATTCCCCACCTGCTTTCCAGTGTCTCGACCTCGACAGGTTTTCTGCCCCTCTCCCCATCGCTTCTTTCAAGTACTATGTACCTTCCTTTATCCTCTCAGCTAAGGGGTTTCCCTTTTCTTGCCAAGGTTTGTGATCTATCTCTGTCTTCTCATTCTCCTGATTCTGAATTTATCAGAGCATTTCCTGGGCACAATTTAAATATGCTCATTTGACCTTCCCAGGCTGTGCTAACAGCACCACCACCGCTGCTGAAAAGAGTGAGTGACATTTAGCTATACCTGTACCTGTGCCACCTGAGTACCATATCAGAGACCCCAGAGCACTCCATGGGCAGGTCCCATTTCATGCTGATACCTCCATGAGAAATGAGTGTTTGGTTGAATATAAGTACTGTAAGGGAACTTTTTAGACTGCCCTAGGTGGTATGTGAAACCTGAGGGCTTTGTGGTTGTGCTAAGGGGCTTCTGAGTAGAGAAGAAGGAGAAGTAGAGAAGAAGAAGGGATACCAGAGAAGATGAGACTCACCCATAGCCCTTCTAACTCCAGACCTAGCGGAGCATTTCACTGTCCAGAAATAGGAGTTGAAACTGTGGCCTTCAGAGCAACGTTTTAACCTGGCTTTACTATTCTTCCTAGCTGAGTGACCTTGGGCACTCTGACTCAATTTCCTCATCTGAAAAATGGGGATAATACTATTACCTTACAAGGTTTTTTTTTTTTTTTTTTTTTTCTTTTTTTTTTTTTGAGACGGAGTCTCGCTCTGTCGCCCAGGCTGGAGTGCAGTGGCCGGATCTCAGCTCACTGCAAGCTCCGCCTCCCGGGTTCCCGCCATTCTCCTGCCTCAGCCTCCCGAGTAGCTGGGACTACAGGCGCCCGCCACCGCGCCCGGCTAGTTTTTTGTATTTTTTAGTAGAGACGGGGTTTCACCGTATTAGCCAGGATGGTCTCGATCTCCTGACCTCGTGATCCACCTGTCTCGGCCTCCCAAAGTGCTGGGATTACAGGTGAGGTTTTAAATGAGTTAATGCACATAAAGCTCTTAGAAAAGTGTTCAACTAATAAATATTAGCCGTTGTCATTAATGAGGTTATGTGCAAAATTGTATTTAACAAAATAATGCTGTCAGTAAGAGGTTGAAGACCACATATGTAGCTGTATGGCCTTTATTTTATAGTTGAGAAAACTGAAGCTCAGAGCTAAGGACTGGACACAGCCAGTGAGCAGCAGAGTCAGGACTAAATCCCTTTCTGCTCTGAATTTTTCAACAAATGGTATTAATCCTCTTCTTTGACCTGGAAGGGGCATGACACCTACAACATTTGACACCCATGGCATTTGACACCCACACCACTCAACACCCTTGTGCCTTTATTTTGATGAAAGGCGTGTCTTTAAAGTGATGAGAAGAGTGTCCAAATAAATATGACAGAACCCTTCTATCCACTTTTTCTGGAAAGAAATGGAAGTCCCAAGGCCTTTGATCCTCGGCCAAGGCCTTGCAGCTAGTAATGATTGTGAACCGTGTTTTACGTTGAGCTGCTCTTGTGATCACAGCTGGCTGCCCCTATTGGCAGCTCCCTTGGCTGTGAAAATTTGGGGTCTAGCAGTGGCCATCCACTGTGGCCATCCCGGGCCCACAGGAAACTTTTATCAAACCCATGTCCCTTTTCTGTCCTGATCTCTGTGTACAAATGCCGCATTACT
Source organism: Theropithecus gelada (assembly GCF_003255815.1). NCBI lineage: Eukaryota > Metazoa > Chordata > Mammalia > Primates > Cercopithecidae > Theropithecus > Theropithecus gelada. The sequence goes on from NC_037681.1 coordinate 5,852,227, forward strand.
CAGGCACAGCCATAATTGTCATGTGGGCTCGGTTTTGGTTCTGGGAATTCCTGAGCTCACTCTCCAGGCCCAGGATCAGAAGTCAGCCCAGAGGCTGGAGATTCCCTGCCGGCTCCTCACTGATCTCATTCTCCATCTGTCTCCCCGCCTCCTCCCCATGGATGGGAGTTAAAGTGGCGCTCGCGTGTGCTCCTGCTGGCTGGATCTCTGACCTGCCCAACCATGTGCTCTGCTGTAGTTCCCTAGAGCTTTTGAGGTGAGGGGCACAGAAGCTGTGAGCAGAGGGTGTCCAAGGTGAAGAGGCAGCCACCATGCCTTGGGAACCATGACGGGTCATCTCTGTGGGTGCTAATCAGCCCGGAGAGAAGCTGGGCTGGTCAACATTTCCCTAAACATAAGGAGCTTTTTCACCCCAAGATGCCCTAAGCCAAACCTGCTCCCTTTAAACCCAACCCTCTCTTCCCTTAAGAACTTGACCCCTGCTGTCGGTGCCACATCCTGTCAGCCTGCAGGGCTAACCCTGGGGCCACTTTCATTCTGCCTCCCATCCCCATACCTTCTGGGGGGCCCCAGGACTCTGGGGGCTGCCTCCCCACTTCAGCCTCACTCTGCTCAGCTGCCGCTGGGCTGTGACCACACAGCCCTGGGCCAGGCTCCCAGCTCTGCTCTTTTGTGTCTCACCTCTCGCCTGTAAAGTCAGAATGACCCTGTATACCAAAGGTTTCTCTTGAGGATTATCTGAGGTGGCACACCAAGAAGTCACCAGGATAGGGACTGGCATGTGGCAGGGCTGAATTAATGTCAGTTCCCTGCCCCTCTTTCCTTTCAAGTGCAGATTACCTACGCAGCAGAGGAGAACGACTGAGGAATGTGAGGGGGAAGATGTGTTACTTGTCTCCTCCACTATCTTCTTCAAGATTTGCTTGCTCTGTGGGGAGAGAGGTATGGGCATGTGGTGGGTCTGAGTGGGGTGTGTGGGGTGGGTGGAGGTGGAGAGGCCAGAGAGGCCAGAGGGGTCAAGAGCCAGCTTGACGGGAGAGCAGCAGCATTTCACAAAAGGTCTTCATGTAGCTTTTCAGGTGCTGTGCCCACCTTCCTGTACCTTGAGGAGCTCTCAGGAACATCCACATAATTCACAAGAGTTGGGCTTGAATCCCAGCTCAGCCTCTTCTCAGCTGTGGGACCTGGAATTTTCCCTCTGTAACTAGGGGTGATGGTCACTCAGAATGCAGGGTTGGGGGAGATTAGGAGGGCACCCCTGTGGGAAGGATGACACAGTGCCGGCCCCTACGGAACACTGCGGTGGCCAGGCCACAATGGATGGTGACGTTGACGGGGACTGTCGTGTGGGGTGTCAATCTGTGTGAGTGTGTGAGGCTGTGTCCTCACTGAACTATTATTCTACTAGGGGACAGCGGCAACAAACGAGCAATCATGATATCACAAAATATCAGGTGGCAATTGGGATATCAAGAAAATTTATACCCTGGCCAGGAGCTGCAGTGTGGCAGTTGGTGGGGCCAGGCATGTCTGAGGGGCTCTCTCATCATGGAGGCTTGCTATGCTGGGCCCAGTGCCCTGCAGAGGGGATCAGTAGCTGTGGCTGATTGGCTGTTCCCTCGCCTATTTCCTCTCTTCCCTAGAAATGCCTCATTCGGCTCTGTTCATAGCACTTTCCTGGGCAGGAAGTTGAATGTCCATTTAAGGTCAAAAGCCCACCAGTCCTAGTCAGTTCTTTCTTGTATGGCAGCCCCTCCAGCCACACGCTGTGTGTGCTAGTGTCAGAAGACAAAATCACAACTGACAGTTATAGATCTAGTTGTCTGATGTTCATAATTCATGAATTGGGGCAGCCTTCATTCTATAGAATAGAATGGGAACTCCCACTGGACAGTGGCAGAACAGTGGGTTTTGTAAGGCGGAACAAGGATACAGAACAATAGAAAAAATACTGATGGGTTAACATCTGATTTCTTCAGGTTACTTCTTTTTTTTTTTTTTTTTTTTTTTTTTATTGGGTCTTGCTTTTTCGCCCCGGCTGGGGGGGAGGGGGCGGGTTTCAGCCACCTTCAAACCCCACCCCCCG